>NC_056744.1:1757756546-1757936546 GCF_019279795.1 Protopterus annectens | reverse complement strand
TAAATATTAAATTACACTGATATCATGTGATTGGACAGTGCAGGGGATGTGTTGCTCATCTGCTGGCACAGTTAGCAACACATTCCCTACACCAATTCACTATCCGTGCTTCATGGCTCTACCTCAGCAATTTGCCATGATTAATATGTATGGCATGCTGCTGAGGGGCGGTCCATGTACACAGACATGGTAACAGTCTGTGTAGGCTCTACACTGTGCCTACATGTATTTTATTAAATCCTAGGGATAGTTTCTTTTCATGGCATAGTGGGCATATGCACTGTTATAAATTTGGAAAGAATCACACTAACAATGGGTAATGCAGTGTTATCAAATATGCAGCATGAAACAAACCTAAAGTATTAGACTGCATAATAAAACATACAACATCTAAGGTTCTAAGTGAAAAAATTAATCAGAATTCAGGGTAAGCAATTTCCCAGCACCAGTGCAAAGAGCAGAACATGAGTACATAGCGCCTAAATCCACCACTGGCAATATAGTCTACAACCATTACTGACAGCAAAGTATCTATATGTAATTTAGTTTTGCTGTGATTGCTGCATACTACTCCCAAAAAATCTATGTAGGATTGTGCGCTACATTCCTAGTCCCCAGTCAAACAGAAGCGTACCTCTCAGCTGTCCCTGATTTTAATGCAAATGTTCTTCTGTTTCTCTTAATCAGTCCTAAAACTGGTGACTTTTGGAGAAAAGGTGGTGAATTACATTTAATGAATAATGACAAAAATTTGAGTTATAGACTTATTTTACTTAGGAAAATGTATATTAAGTCATATTTATTGAGCACTTTTGTCAACATTACATATGACTTCCTCAGAATGACAATAACACTCCTGCACATCTTATTTATATTAAAATCAATTAACTAACCAATAAATCACCATGTGTAATTCATTAACATTTGTAGATTTAAAGAAGCAGACTCCCTTGCATTTAAAAAACTGGATGAAAATTATAAAATGTGTATATGTATAGTAGTGTACGTGTGTAACACAACTATTAATAGAACCTGTTATAAAATAAATTATCAACCATATATAAAGAAAGTACTAGTTGAAAATGCAAAGGTAGTGCAAAATATGATATATTTTCTATCAGTGTATTTATGATAATGATGCTTGTAATATTAACAATATTACAACAATAATGACAGTGTTGTCACCTCTAAAAAAGAAAATCTGCTTTTAATTTTAAAAAACTAGTAAGAGAAACCATGTCATTAAGTCCTGGACTAGTGGTGGCATTTACTCTCAATTGCCTTAATAGTTCTTTAAATTCTAATACTTGGTCAATGGGGCCACCTCTCTCATCCATTACAAGCCATTCCATATCTGTAAACGTAAAGTTGTGACCTGGGTAGTGTGCTCGCCTCCTACCTAGTGCGAAACACATTTGCGAGGTTGTGTGATCCCCTGGCTCGTATCACACAAACTGCAATAAAAACCTAAGGATCCACCACACAGGAATCCCTTTAGTCACCTGAAAGTGCCTCCAAAAGGGCATAGTACACCCATTAGTGCCTGTATATATTGTTAAAAGCAATGTAGGTGTTCTGTTTTTATATTACCTTTTTCTCAATCTTTCTGTCCTTTATGCAATCAGAAGGTGGTGTGTGCACACTACCTGGGAAGCAGTTCTTAGAATCCCCCCTTACTATTAGCCTGACCACTATTCTAGTGTCACTTTTCACTGTGGTGCACGGAAATTATCCTACTAAAAATTTAAAGGGATCACAAAAAGACATATTTTGCCATTATTAACTAAAGCTGCACATTACTTCTTAAAAGAATACCAATGTCTAATTAAGCTACCTGAAACTCTGGCTCTGACCTGCATCGCCTTAATACACCAGGATGGCTGATTGTTTTTCTGGTCAGTCTCAGTCCATCCCTGTCTCTGTGCCATAGCTTCCCCCCTCCCCTTCCAGTTTCCAAGCCCCTCCCCTCTTAGAATGGAGACTAAGTTATTTAGCTCCTAAAGCACTCTGGTTCCATATTTAAACTATATGTAGCATGCAAAGATAAAATAAAAAAGCTCCCCAGCAACCCGGTCACAGTGTGCTCGCCATGTAAGTCTCATCTACCATCCCTCTACCTATTCTACTGCTGTTACTACTGTCCTACTGCTTCTCCAGATGATAACTTACAACGGACAGTTTAGGCACTGTATAAAGCATGTCGTAATGCTGTTTTTACTGCTGTTTAACTGCTGTAGTGCACTTGCAGATAATACCTGTTTTGCTACTGTCTTACTGCTGTTGTTGCATTTGAGAGTAATAGCAGATGGCAAGAATGTTGAGAAATGTGAATAGAGCTACACAGAGTCTGTAGTAAAAACAATAATTTCTTGGCTCTAACTGTTATTGTAAATTATAGTGAAGTATATATTTGCACAGAAGGCCATAGAGTCCAGCAGTTGATAACAGCTTTATAATGATAACTACTTGCTGATAGAGATAATGTGTTTGCTCAATACTTGCTCACTAAGACGGTTAAAACATTTGGTGTAAAGTCTCTTTCATTACTTTCTGATAGTCCACTGTGTATTTATATACACAGTTAAACATTTGATGTAAGGTTGGCCAAAGGGGGTACTGCCAACACAGCTAGCTGGAATTTTGTAAATAATTGTATGTCATTTATGAATATCAAACTGATTTATACAAGATGCCTGTGCTACAAATGTATTAAAACTGTATGTCATACAAAATGCTGGTGTTACAAATGTATTAGAAATGTGTGGCATGTGTATATAAAACTGAATGGTACAGACATTTATGTTGAAAAGGTATTTGTAAAGTGCTTATGTTTGAAATGTATCCGCAATGAGCCTTACTGGAGAGAACAGAAATGCAGATGCACTATTGTAACTGTTTAAATGTATATGTTTTAACACAGGAAACTGGAGGGTTAACCTCAGTCCAGCAAACTTTAGAAAAATATCTGAAATGAAATCACTTTACAGGCTAGGCCATAAAGATGCTATCTCAGAGGTTTCAAGACAGCCAGAGATACAAAGTCTGTACTAGGAAGCTTTCTGTATTGTCTTTGGGGTGAACTAATTACTACTTTGGAAGTGTGGAGGAATGCAATTGTTTTATGACTTCCAGCACCTGACAAAGATCTGAATAAAAGCCCCTGTATGTGTATTTTTACAGGTAGTTGCTAAGTCCTGCCAGCTTCCAGCAATGGGGGGGGGGGGGGGTTGCATTGGAACTAGAAGTCAGATGACCAGAAGTGATATCATACTGCAGCCTATCTCAGAAGTAATATTTTAGATATTATTTTGAGAAGTCTCTTAGTGAGACATTCTGTAGTCTGTCTTGGGACTGACAACAAGAACAACCATTCACCACATCATCTGCCTTGCTCTATTAATTAAGTAGGGAATAGTAAGTCTCTTAGATACAGTCAGGAATATAGTGAAGCTTAGTTTAGATATTGTTTTTCTTTATTTGTATGAGCCTGTCCTTCAATGTTATTTTAAATATTTCCTGTGTTTTAACTCTAATGTCACTGTGAATATATACTTAGTATTTGCTTGTTCCTTTATTATTTATTATTACATATATTTAAACTCTTCATTGTGGCTGATCTTTGTAGAGGTACCTAAGTTTTGAGAGTATTTGCACATTTATTTGGTGACACTGTGTGGGTCGTTTCTAGTAGCCTTGCTCTTGGTCAAACTACCATTTGTATTAGTATTAATATTACACAGTAAAATTTGACATTTTGTTAAGGGCCTTAAAGTAGTTGGTGAGGGGTTTTGGTGGTAGTGATAACTATCTTATAATCTAGGCAAAAGGAGACATAGCTAGTAAACCTGTACCAGCCTTTCCCAGGTGTGTGTGTGTCTGTGTGTCTGTGTGTCTGTGTGTCTGTCTGTGTGTGTGTGTCTGTCTGTGTGTGTGTGTCTGTCTGTGTGTGTGTGTCTGTCTGTGTGTGTGTGTGTGTAAAAAAAAATCTCCAAGAGTGTGTGTGTCAGTGACTTGGGTAGGGACATGAAGCACTGGTTGCACAGAGAGAGTGTTGGAGGACTTGGCTTGGAACCCTGGCTAAGGACTCAACTCTATAGCTGCACAGTTTCACACCAGAAACTACTATCAGAATTAGCCACCTTAAATCTTAGCCATTCTTCCCTAGCATGGTTCCATAGCTACCTAAACAAATGACAACAAGCTGTTAGATGGCAACAGGAGCTGTCATATTGGCTTCCTGTCAGCATAAGAGTTCCACAAAGTTCCATGTTAGGCCTCTTACTCTTCACCATTTTCAGCAACCAACTCCACAAATCCACATCTCTCGCCTTAGTCATCCAATATGCAGATGATTCTACCCTCATATGCACTGTATCCTCTCTAACACAGTTACAGGTTACAACACAATAATCTTTTCTTGAAGTGGGATCATGGCTATCTGTTGCAAACCTCATACTGAACCCAAACAAGACCACACTGATGCTCTTTCTCCCCAGAAAGATACCCAGTCCCCCAGCCACTTTTCAAATACACTCCTCCAACAATACTACTATAACCACCATCTCGCAAACTACACTATTAGATGTTACTATTGATAACAAGCTGAAATTTGACCTACACCTATCTCAAACCATAAAAAACACATATCACACTAGGCTCTCTTTACTGAATTAAACCTTTTAAAATGCCAAACAAGTCCAAAAAGAAGAGCTGAGAGCAGAATTCTTTGCTTCTAGTCACTATTTAATTCAGACCACGTAAAACTCCAGTAAAAACAAAAACAAAAATCACGCTGCATTCAAACATTAACGCACTTAACACACGCGTTTTCGTCTGCAAGCCCAGACTTCATCAGATGAAATACGGAGATGACACATTCCTTTTATACCCTACCCAATAAAACAATTAATATCAATAAATTAAAACATTTAAAATATTTAAAAATACCAGTTGTTCTCATTTAACTGTGCTCTTTATGAGTTTGTTCAGAAAATTCACTTTCCTAACCCTTAAGAACATCATCCTTAGGTTGTATATTATGTTAAATTATCCTTCTTACAATTTTATAATTTTATAGCCATACATATTTAAAAATAATGATATAAATTCCATGTGAAATAAAGAATGCATATATAATGTTGTATCAGAATGCCCTCTAGTGGGAATTCATGTTATAAAACATAAAACATCCAAATAAATTAATTAAAATAGTATATTAAATAATCATTCCACAGAACAATTTTTTATACTTCAATGGTGAATTTTTTAGACAAATACAAGGAGTAGCCATGGGAGCAGCCTGTGCCCCAACTTATGCTAACTTAGTATTAGCTACATGGGAAGAGAAATATGTATTAAATTCACAATTTAGCTCCCACTGGGTACTCTATCGCAGATTTTTGGACGATATAGTCCTATTTTGGACCGGTGGATATGAGAAGTTCAAGGAGTTTATGGTTTACCTAAATAAAACTACTGAGTTTTTGAAATTTACCTATACAGTATCTGACAAAAGTTTACAGTATTTAGATTTGGAAATTTACAAGCAGGGAGATGTTTTTGAGACAAAAGTATACAGAAAACCTACATACTGTAATACGTATTTACATTATGATAGTGCACACCCCCTGCATTGTAAGACGAACATCATTAAAGGACAATTCGTGAGAGGTGGTCTTATGACAAGTTCCCAAGATGATTTTTTCAAAGAATGTGAACTTTTAGAAAAAAAGTTTGTGGACAGGGGATACCCCCTAAGCTTGTCAAGGATATTAGGCAGGAAATAGAAAGGGGAAGGAGTGACAGATATATCCCTATTGTGAAGGTAGTTAATTTCAATACAGAGCAAGTTAAAGGTCAAGAGAGAAGTGAAGGTGATTTTCAGTTAGCTTTGACTCTAGAATATAATGCACATAACAGCAATGTTAGAAGGATTTTTTCTAAGGAATGGGATAGGTTCATCAATATCACAGATATAGATAAATTAGAAGGAATTCCAGCAAAAATAGTATATAAAAATGCTCAAAGTATTAGAAATATTTTAGAAAGTAGGAACACTATGTCCACACAGAACGTAAAATAGATGGGTACCTATAAATGTGGTAGATGTTCCCAATGCCCTTACATCTGGAATTCAGATAGGCTTTATATAGCAAGTAGAGATAGGTGGATTATTAATAACAAGAATTACTACAATTGTGACTCCATGGGACTAATTTATCTGGCTACCTGTGTGATTTGTATTCTTTCTACATAGGAAAAACGGAAAGAAAATTAAAAAGAAGGATATACGAACATCTTTATGATATTAAGAATTGTAAAGATACTAACGCTTTGTTTAAGCATACTAAAGAATGCACATGGGCCAATTTTAGATTTAAGGTGTTAGAACACACACACAGAGATATAAGAGGAGGTCCCTGGGAAGAGAAAATTGAATATAGGGAGCTCTGGTGGCAGGTGACACTGGAGGCATATAACCCACCTGGGTTGAATGAATACACAAGCATTACACCTACTTTGAAATTAAGAGCAGATAAATTATAATATAAACCACATTTAAATAGTTTAATATCAGAGGTATCTCATTTTACATTTTTCTATTCTTATTTTCATCAATTTTAATCTATATGGAATGATTATTTAATATACTATTTTAATGAATTTAATTGGATGTTTTATGTTTTATAACATGAATTCCCACTAGAGGGCAGTCTGATACAACATTATATAGGCATTCTTTATTTCACATGGAATTTATATCATTATTTTTAAATATGTATGGCTATAAAATTATAAAATTGTAAGAAGGATAATTTAACATAATATACAACCTAAGGATGATGTTCTTAAGTGTTAGGAAAGTGAATTTTCTGAACAAACTCATAAACAGCACAGTTAAATGAGAACAACTGGTATTTTTAAATATTTTAAATATTTTAAATGTTTTAATTTATTGATATTAATTGTTTTACTGGGTAGGGTATAAAAGGAATGTGTCATCTCCGTATTTCATCTGATGAAGTCTGGGCTTGCAGACGAAAACGCGTGTGTTAAGTGCGTTAATGTTTGAATGTAGCGTGATTTTTGTTTTTGTTTTTACTGGAGTTTTACGTGGTCTGAATTAAATAGTGACTAGAAGCAAAGAATTCTGCTCTCCTCTCTTCTTTTTGGACTTGTTTGGCATTTTAATTGGAGTACTATTTTCCTACCACCATTTTTATCAGTGAATTAAACCTTTCCTAACTAACCAATCTAGACTAAACATTGCCAGGACTCATCTTTTATCCACTATTCTCTATGCTGCTCCCATCCTCACCAACCTTAACAAAACTGAACTTACCAAACTTGAGTCATAGTACAACAAAGTAACCAAATTTGCCACAAGCTCCATGCACAGGTTTCCACCACTGCTGTGCTCTATATCAAATAAATGGTTAGAACTCCCACAACAGCTAACCTACACTCAACTCATTTTCACCCACTGACTAGTATACCATCCAAACAGAACCCCAGCCTTACAACAGATACTCCAACCATACACCAACACATGACTACTTTGATACTCACAGGTACTGCAACCATACACTAACACATGACAACTCTAATCCTCACAGATACTCCAAACATACACTAATACATAACAACTCTGATCATCACACAAAACTCTCTCTAAATGTCCAAAAACAACAACAAAGCCGGGGGCGCCCTCTCCTCCCACTATATTTCCAAACTTTGGAATACAATTCCCCAACACATCCTAAACACTACCATCCCAAATCAATTAAAAAATGCTAAATGGCCACTTCTCTAGCAAATGGCGCTGCTCCTGTATCAGCTCAGGATAATAGCCCTCAGTCCCCACAACATGCTTCTTTTCCTCCATATAACAGACACTACTCAAAGACTCCTCTCCCACATATTCCAGCACCCACAAATCTACCCCCATTAACCTATACCAGCAGAGCTAACAACACCTACCAGCTACTTAGTCTAAGGTAATAACAATTACAATGTTCATTCATAATACTGTCTTTTATCTATATGTTAAAATGCATATGTATGTATACCCAAAGGTCTACACCTGCCTTGGACCAAAAAAAAAACAAATCATATACTTCTACTATATTTAAATGTCGATTACAGAACTGAAGTAGTCTCTTTTATTTACTTTGTGTCCATTATATAATTGATGCATTTCTTTTATTTACTTCAAATATCTTTGTAAATTCTGCACTGTAACTGTCAATGTATATTTTCATTTCTGAGCTTCTCTGCCCGGGCCTCTGCTGAAAATGGGCTTCCACCCAGACAGACTATTCCACTAAACAAATGTAAAATAAATAAATAAATAAACAAAATAGTTTTTTTTAAACTAGTAAGAAAATACTAATTTTCAAAGCAGTGTTTATACTTCCATTGCATGAGAACAATAGTAAAGTGAGCCTTAATTAAGTTACAACATTAAGTACAGAGGAAACAGTGGGAGAAAGTGGCTGTATGTGCATATGTGTGTGTGTGTGTGTGTGTGTGTGTGTGTGTGTGTGTGGTGTATGGATAAAATAAGTAGGGTTGAACCCTGTGTGAAAAAAAATCAACATGAGAGGGACTTTGCATGTGTGCGTGGGAAGTTCTTTTAATATGGGCTGGAGACTCCATAATTTATTCCTTTTTTGCAAATTGCCCTTTATTTATTGTCTTTATGTATGAAAGCTGTAAGTTGTATTGCTGTCTCAGTAGTTTAGGAGTTTCTTTCTTGCATTTGCTTCTGTACTGGGGAGGTGGGAATTATATAACGTTATGGAACTTACTTGCCAGTTGAGAAAAAACATGGACAGAGAGCTGAGTTGACATAGTTAACGCCGCGGATTCTTACGTTGTTACTTGAAAGGTCACAGCACTGTTCTCTTTATTTTTGTAATCCTACCCCTTGTATCTTGGGAAATAGCCTCACTGAAATAAGGAGAATAAAATAAGTCCATCAGTGTTGAAATGATGGGATAACTAAATAACACCACAAGGTATGTTACTAATTATTTCTAGTGCCTATCATATGGATGGTTTCTAAACCCAAGTTCCTAATGTTGTGTCAGCTCTTGCTGTGTTGCCGAGCAAAATATGATTGACTGCCTTTGATTTTAAAATTGAGTTTTACTGTCCTGGATTAATCTGAAACCTGTGTGTGTGTGTGTGTGTGTGTGTGTGTGTGTGTGTGTGTGTGTGTGTGTGTGTGTGTTTGGAGAGGCTGGCACTGAAAATCTGTTCTATCCTTGTCAGCATTGGGTGGGTGAATGTTCTTAAGTTACAGATTAATACTACTTTGATACTTCTGTCTTTAGTTTAGGTTATGCTGAACATTTGCTATAGTTATATGTAATGTGTCTCTTGACTAGATCTGAAATCTCAGCTCCTATAAAAGTGCTGTGAGGCTGGGTAACTTGCCATTATGGAGTGCTTTAAAAAGGTTTCAGGCTGTTGTGTGTTTTCTATATACTGAGAGCTCAGAAAGCACAATGGCGCAATTAAATAAAGTAATAACATTTTTAAATGCCTTACCTCATTGTATAAAGTCTACACCTGTTTGCTTCAATCTGAAAATATTTGACAATCGTAAACACAAACAAGATTTAATACTGGTAGTTGAGGAGGGGGCATACGACTGATCAATGTTTTTGGAATGAATAATCATATCTTACCCAGGGAATTGATGCTATTTCAGAAACATGCTGTTTTAACTGACCCATCTTTTTTTTTTTTTGTCAAATCAAAATTTAATCAACCTAAAATATTAAACTTAGACTCAATGCTATTATATATCTAAACAAAATATAAATGGATAGCTTTTTTGTCCTAGTAATGCCAGATATTAAAAAGAGCAATTTTTTTTTTTTTTGTAGAGCGACAGTGAGTTTCTTTGATAACATTTTTGTTTCTCTAGTAAAGGGAACACAACCGTGTGGGTCCGAACATTATACGCTTATTAAGGAAGCATGTGACACCTCAGTTTTATTGCTTGAAGGCCCCAAAACGGTACAATTGAGACTCTCACTTGTTAGCCTAACAAGTGAGAGTCTCAGCTGTGCCACTTTGGTGCCTTCAAAACCCTACAAACTCAGGAAAAAAAATACCTTACTGGTCAACACAGTGTCACTCAAACACAAGTGGAACGCTGACCTCTCAACTGTACAGATTTTCAAAGAATGTCCAGATTTTTTGCCTCTTGTTTTTGGTCTGTTTTTCATACAAATTCTGTTTTTTATGACAAACTAAAGGCAAATCATTAAAGCTTGAAGTTAGAAAATAATGACAAACATTTGAGTTTCAGACTTCATACCCTTCAGAAAATTCATGATAGTGCAAAACCTGTTATTCTGTCAACTTTTTATGTTTTCAAGAGCAATGTTGTCAAACCCACCTCCATAAACAGCACAATTAACAAAAAACTGAGGGTTATGCTACTCAATGCCAGGAGTTTAAATCTCAAAATGCACACGCACTCGAAGCACTCCTCAGTATGGAGAACATTGACATCTGTGCAGTAACTGAAACCTGGTTCAAGGCTCCAGAAAGCACCCCAGCACTACCGGGCTACAACTCATACCATACGTTTCGGCCACAGAACACAGACCGACATACAAAAGGAGGGGGTGTATCCATATTCATCAAGGATACCCACACCTCCAGGTTATTGGCACAGCATGATACCTCTGAGATCATCCATGTGCAACTAACATCAGGCAAATCTCCAGTGCAAATTGTGGCCTGCTACAGATCACCCTCCATGACCCAGGACCACCATTCCACCTTTCTGGAGACACTAGAAAACATGAAGGTCCTACCGAATACCCTGATATTGGGTGATTTAAATTACCCTACTATTCACTGGGAAAACTACTTGAGTACAAATTCCCAGGCCCAGCGCTTCCTGGAATTCATCAAATGAAACGCCCTGGATCAGCTGGTAAACTCCCCTACCCGAGGTAAAAACATATTGGACCTGGTCATCACCAACATGGGCGACAGGTGCTCCACACCGGAGGTCAACCCGTCACTGGTTAGATCAGACCATAAACTAATCACTCTGGATGTCCACAACCCACCACCACCCCCAACTAAGGAAACCACAGTAAAAAACTTTTCTAAAGCAAACTTCGCCTTACTTAAGACAGAGGTGGTAAGTTTCACAGCCCCCACGCTAAAAGATAACGCTGCCCAAGATGCAGCAACCTTTACAAATGCACTCTATGAGCACCTACAAGGATGCATGGATTGTGCCATCCCTAGCAAAACCAAAACTTACTCCTCTAAGAGAAGGAAACCAGTTTGGTGGACCCCTGCAATAAACAGACTATACAATAGAAGGAGGAAACTAGTTCAGAAAAAAAGCAAATCCCAAGAAGGAAAGACATCCCTGATCAGTATCAGTAAGAATCTTAGGTCCCTCATGAAATCATCCAAGGCTAACTTTGAAAGAAAAATAGCCAAGGATTCAAAAGATAACCACAAAGCCTTCTTTAGCTACGTTAAGTATCTAAGTGGCAACTCGCAGATATGCACTGAACTAGTGCAAAATAGCACAAAATATACTGAACCTACTGATATTGCCAACATCCTGGCAGATAGATTCAGTGCAAACTTCACCCCCCTCTCACCTTCAAAAGGGCCCACAACAATACTAGAAAAGTGTAGTGTCCCAAAAATCACAGACGCACAGGTGAAAACAGCCCTTTCAAAAGCCAAGAACACAGTGTCAATGGGACCAGATGGTGTCCCAGGCTGCGTCTTGCATGAACTACAGAACAAACTAACCCCCCACCTAAACACACTGTTCAACCTCAACCTCTCCACAGGCTACATGCCCATAGAATGGCACACAGCAACGGTTATTCCTCTCCACAAAGAAGGGACCACAACTGACCCTGGTAACTATCACCCCATAAGCCTGACTAGCCTGGTCTGCAAGGCTATGGAGCGCATCATCATGGAACTCATTAACAAAGACATTGAAAACCTCCAAACACTTGACCTGACCCAGTTTGGCTTTGTTAAGGGCAGATCATGCCTACTAAACCTGGTTGACTTCTTCGAGATAGTCACCAAGGCCATAGACGAAAGAAAGGTGGTTCACACAGCCTACCTTGACCTCGCCAAGGCTTTCGACACCATTCCCCACTCAAGTATTATAGAAAACCTCACCAGCCTAAACATAAACCCCTACTTCACGGGATGGGTTGCCAAATGGCTTACAGACAGAACTCACACGGTAAGAATAGAGGGCTTCAGGTCCGAATCTAAACCAGTCACAAGTGGTGTCCTGCAAGGCTTGGTCGTGGGACCCCTACTGTTCGGCATATACTTCTCAGAAGTACAGGCAAACACAGGAGGACTATGGCTAACCAAGTTCGCCGATGACTGCAAACTGGGAGCCATAATCAACTCTCTGGCTGACACGGACATCCTCCAAAAGGGCCTTACTGAGACGGACACCTGGTGTCAAAGTCTTGGCCTCAAGCTAAATGCCAAAAAATGCATAGTCATCCCATTTGGGAAAAACAAAACACCCACGAATTACCACATAGGTGGCAGCCCCCTTAATACAGAAGAGGTAATAAGAGATCTGGGGACCCAGGTAGATAGTAGTCTCTCCTTTGGCAATCATATTGCCAAAGTAGTTAGAAAATCCTTCTATGTGGCCCATCTAATTACTAAGGGTTCGCATCTAGAAATAAAGAGGTTTTAGTGCCCCTCCACTCGTCACTCATTAGACCCATCATAGAGTACAATGCCCCATTTGGGATGTACCTCACAAGACACTTCCAACAGCTGGAAAGACCACAAAAGTACATCACCAAGAGGATTACTGGTCTCAAACATATGTCCTATGCAGCCCGACTGAATAAACTCCGGCTGTACTCAGTGGCATATCACTTACTCAGAGGTGATCTCTGCCCGACTTACAAAGCCATGTCCAACTCAGAACTGATGGACATGCTCCACCTAAAGAAATCCAAATCACTGTGAGCCACATGCTCTAGTGAGCTAAACCTCACCACAACAATAAATAGAGCATGCTGGAGGGATAGAGTCCTGTCACAGAGACTCCCCATGCTTTGGAACAAAATTCCAAATTACATCAGGCAGAGCCCCTCACTAAGACTCTTCAAGAGAAACCTTGACGAGTGGATGGGTGACAGAAAATACACCCCTGGGATCACTTCATTGGCTCTGCTTGACGGAGGATCAGTTAATTAATCAATGGGGCAGCGAAAGCCGACACACTCTGGCTAGGCTTATAAATGCCCTTGGGCAGATAGCCTAGTACCTACCTATGAACCTATAATATCTAAAAATTGTCCCAATTTTTGGACCTTTGTCCCACTTTTATTTATGGTTTTGTCCAGATTTCTTGCTCTAAGACAGTGATGGCGAACCTTTTGGTTTTGGCATGTCAAAAGCTCCTGGCACAAAATAATTCAGTTCACTTCACATGAGCAAAGAATGCAAAAGCAGTGTTTTTGGTATCTTGGGTGTTGGTGATCACTGACTTGTCACCCAAAACATCGTGGCATGTCTCACCTTTGACATACGTGTCATAGGTTCGCCATCACTGCTCTAAAAGGTTGAGAGAAAATGGAAGCAGTTGTTGGAATACTAACCTTGACTCAGGAAAAAAAAACGTTTGGCAGTCCAGGAGTTCGGGCTGTCTGACAAATAAACCTTTTTTTTTCTCACAAGACTTCAAGAAATTCTGTACTGAAGTTGTCACCATATCATATACTCAACTCCGAGGGAGATGCAGTTGGAGGAGCAATTGGTGATCATCATATAGATCACCTGACTGCAACCTCCAATTGCATCTCTGAAGCAGGTTTCACTGAAAATGTAATTATAACAAAAAAAATGTTTTGGCAGTACATTTTCTGTTTTCAACTGCCGTTGATCTTAGAAAAGAAAATGCACTGACTCACCTTACTTTTCTTTGGGGTGCAGAATCTGCCAGATTTGAGTAATAATCCCACTCAAAACTAAAATTTATGACTTCCACAAAACCTATGGATATCTTTAAATCCTGACTCCAGAAAGTGTATAAAAACTTTCCTAGAAATCTATGCTCAGTTCGGTAAGTTTTGCAGATATTTCAGAATTGAACTGAGGACATAGTATCACAGATACAGGCTAGCCCTGGATTAATTTCCAGGCCCCTCCTGCACTTTTTTAAAATCTACAAACTAGATCCATTTCACAGTTGCCACAGTACAATCCAGATTCCAGATTTCAGTAATAAAAACACTCCTGCTTTGCACTGCTAATCATAGTCCCTTTGCTAGGAGCTGAAACATGCAGCCATATTTCAGGAGATAAGGATTTCACCAGAGTGGGACAGGTGGGTTCCATACTTTACAAGTTTCTACTACAGCTTAATTTACTTACAGTGGGGGTTGAATCATGACCCAACTTCTAAATCTACGTAGATGGATTTCACAATCCTTTAGTTATGGCACACCTTGGTTTATAAGCAATTAATCACGGAAAAGTCAGACGTGTAGTTTCATGCACTTTTTTCTAGCTGGGAAAAGTTAGTGAAGGAGCCATCAGAAGGATGCTGAGCTTTAAGAGTGGCATTTTCCTGTTGTCATACTTTAAATACTGAAGAAAACCACACAAGCAAACTTATATAAAACCAAAAAAGCTTCAGGAATACCAACTGCTGTATAAAAATAAAATTTTATTAAGTGCTTTCATCCACTAATTCTGATGAAGTCCCATGATATTAGATGACGAAAGAGTTCAATAAAATGTTACTTTTAAACACCAGTTGCTATTTCAAAACCTTTTTTGGTGTTATGCTTTAACAAATCCTAGTGGAAATAAACCATATGTAGACTTTGTGGTAATGGCTATATATCATAGTATTTAACTTTTCCCTTGTGACTGGTAGAGACCAGGTCATTGGTAGATTTCAACACTTTCAGAGTCAAATGGGTAGTTTCAAAGCAGTTAGAGAAAAGTACATGAAACTACTTGTCTGGCTTATCCATGAGTTTTGTTAATCATTGCTCCTTGTGAAAACTTTCACTTCCTTTAACTTATTTATGTTGAGTGTAGATAATTTCTAAACGAAGCTTTGTGCACTGAACAATAAAAAAAAAAAAGGAAAATTGAAATCGGAAAATGTACCATTTGGGCAGTACATTTTTCCGATTTCAAAAAAAAAAAAAAAAGAACAGTGCAGTGCATTTCCTTATCCAGGATCAGCAGCTTTAAAAAGGGGGAAACTCGCATCCCTGCACCCATGCCTAAATCCACCACTGCATTGTGCCCTTCTGGGAAGAAAAGAAATGTATATGCTTTATTGTAACAGTTTAAATGTATATATTGTAACACAGGATAGTGGAAGAGAAGAGGTTAATCTCAATCCACCTGACTTTGAGAAATACTAAGAAAATTAAATTACTAGGCCTAGGCCATGAAGATGTTATCTCACAGTTTTGAATGCAGCCAGAGGCAAAAAGCCTGTACTGGGAATTGTCCTGTATTGTCATTGGGGTGAACTAATTGCTACTCTGCAAGGGTTGAGGTTTAAAATTTTTTATGACTTCCAGGAGCTGCAGCAGATTTTAGCAAGGCTCTGTGTGTGTATATTTTTGCCACCTATGTGTTAAATCCTGACAGCTTCTAGCAATGGGGGAGGTGTTGCATGGGAACTAGAAATCAAATGACCAGATGTATGGGATGTCATTATGTACAGAAATAATAATTTAATATTAGAGGAGACTGAAGTGTCAGGAGCAGTCTGTTTCTTGGAACCTAACATACAAGGATCCCTCACCTACTTCATCTTACCTTGCTCTAGTAATTAAGCAGGGAATAATAATTCTAGAGATCAGTCAGGAAAATGCAATACTATTAGTTTAGTATTGTTTTTCTGTAACTGTGTGAACCTGTCCACCTGTGTTATTTTTAATATTTACTGTGATTGAAACTCTGGTGTTTACTGTAAATAGATATTTCATATTTGAATGTTCTGTTATTACTTATTATAGGTTTACAGGTTCATAGATTAGTACTAGGCTATTTGCCCTTGTGGGCCATTTTAAGCCTAGCCAAGTCCCCCATGTGAGAATCAAACCCTGCACCTTGTGTCTACAAGGTAAACACCTTAAACATTCTGCCATCCTCCCACCCCCATAACATATATTTAAACTTTTCATTGTGGTTGGTCCTTTAGAAAATATTTTCATCTTACAAAGTATTTATATCCATTGCTGATGCTGTGGCTACTCCTGAAAGCCTGGCTGTTTGGTCAACATTACCATTTGTATTAATATTAATTTCAGTCAGTGTAATTGGGTACCCTTGCAAGAGCCTTAGAGTAGCTGGTTTTAGGGTATCTGGTGGCAGGGTAACTACCTTACAGTCTGGGCAGAAGGGGACATAGCTAGTAAATTTGTGCCCGCCTTTCCCAGGTGTGTGTGTGTGTGTGTGTGTGTGTGTGTGTGTGTGTGTGTGTGTGTGTGTGTGTGTGTGTGTGTGTGTGTGTGTGTGTGTGTGTGTGATCTATTTGGAGCAGGGACACCAAGCAATGGCTTCACAGAGAGCGTGCTGGAAGACTTTGTTTGGACACTCGGCTGAGGTCTCAACCCTATAGCTCTACTAGTGGGGAGTCTTACTTGGGACCTGCAGGGAGACAGATATAAAGAATCCAGACCCTGGGCTGACTGTGTTCCCTGTGTACTCTTAAGGGAAATTGTGGTTGATGCAGAGATATCTGCATATGGAAATGCTGAATGTATCCATTTGCATTCCTAGTGAATGTCCCTTTCCAGTGTCAGTGGTGAGGATTCAGGCTCCTTGATTACTGGCCCAGCGTGGGGATGTCACATGTTGGTAAACAGTGGTGGGATATTAATTGAACTTCTGTAGCCTGTAGGCAGTTGTCACTGAAGGTGGGTGTACTCCCCAGCAGCCACAAGTTAAGCATTCAGAGTTTCATTTTATAGTTTTATTTACTTTTTTTTTCTTAGTTTAGTTTAGTGAGGGAAAGCAGGCAAAAATGTCAGCAGAGGATTATGGCAAACAATCAAAGAAACAGTTGGCCAAGTTGTGTGAAGCCAAAGGGCTGGTGCATACCAACCTGAGTAAAGAGGAAATTATTTCAGCCTTAGTCACAGCTCAGACCAGCAACCAAGAGGATAATCAGTCTGGTGATGGGAATTAAAAGCCCTTAGAAACAGCACAGTTCAACTTTTCCTCAGAGGACTTAAAAATCTGTCTGGTGGAGACTTGAACTGGCAGCCAAACATTTGGAACTAGAATCAGCAGAGAGACTGTGTGTTTGGAAGTTTGGAGGCTGAAGAAAATGAGAAACTGTGGCATTTCGAGGCTGAAGGAGAAGACATACTGTGATGTTTGGAGGCTGAAGAAAAGAAGCAGCATCAACATGAGAGGGAGATGCTGACCCTTCCCCAGGGTCATGGAAGTCATGGGGAAGGCAATAACCAAACCCCCAATGCGATAAAGGTCAGTACATTTCTTCCACAGTTTACAGAGGGGGATCATTTTGATAGTTTTATTCATATATTTGAAACAGTATGTGAACAGTATAATGTTGACCAAAGGCTCTAGGTATGCTTCCTGACCCCCTTACTGTATGGTAAAGCTGTAACTGCTGTTTCTAAATTGTCTGATATTGATTGTTTGAACTATGAAAAAGTAAATAAATGTTTACCTGAATGTTTTAAGTTAACACCCAAAGCTTACATAAAAATTCTTGTGACCATAGACACAAGGCAGATGAAAGTATGTGATTATATTGCTGAGTTAAGCACTTATTTTCATAGATGGATGAGTAGGTGTCACGTCACCACTTTTAAAGGGCTGGCAGACCTTTTGGTGAGGGGAACAAGCCCTTAATACTTTTCCCAAGGATATAACAGGCTGGTTAGCAGACCAAGAGTGTAGCTCTGCAGATGAGCTGGGGGGGGGGGATCTCTACTTAGCAGGCAGGGCACACAGTTGATACAGTTTTAGCACAAGCAGCTTTGCAAATACATTTTTCAACACAGGCATCTGTACAAATCAGTTTTATATATAAATGACATATAATTCTTTACAAAATTCCAACTAGCTGTGCTGGCATATGTTACACATTCACTGCCCTACTTCTCCTGACATAGCTGGTAGTACCTCCTATTGTCACAATCTCCATATATAAAAAAATATATGTTTACAATGCGACACATTCACATATTAAGGGCGGCAACAAGAAACTATGAAGTTTTTGTCTTTTACTGCTATCTAATGGTCGTTTGGAGAATATACCTTCCAAACTAGAAAATGAATTCCAAAGATGAAGCAAAGCCAAGCACAAATATTAAGACACTGATTTTAAACTTTTAGTGCCATCTACTAGCCATCTGAAGAATATATCAGCCAAGCCAAATTACATTAGTTCATTAAAACCTGGATGTACCATTGCCCCCAGATTTATAATCCATTTTTTGTTATAAATAATCCTATTTTTATGTCTCTGTGTCTTAGTCATAAAAGGATTAATCAACATCTTAAGTCATAAAATGGTTACTCAACACCTTGTCAATACTTATAGGTTCATAGGAGATTACTAGGCTAACAGCTGAAGAAGCCTTAGAAGCCTAGACGATATAACCCGATTTTACCCAATATACAGCCCATAGGGGCAAGTGGGTGGCATGGATTTGTACCTGTGCATTGAGTGTCTTACAAATTGCCCCTGTTCCATTGATCTAGCTTGCATTTGAAGGGGATTAGGGAGGAAATTTGCTTCACATAAATGAAAATCTTGTTCCACTGATGGGATTGTCTCTGGGAGATGTATCAATCTCTCCAGTATGATTTGTTTAATTCAGAGGCTAGGCTAATATCCCTCGAGTGAGTGACCCTCATGCAGTTTGATTTATGAATATCTAGCATTTCCATCAGATCCAGTCAGAGACTACCCTGTAAACCAGGCACAGGTCACCCCTTAGCAGCCTTTAGGAGACGGAATACAGTGATAGGGCTTTCAGTCTTTCTGCATAGGACTTGTTTGTGCACCTTGTATTTTCATGGTGAGAAACCTTTGTGGTTTCTCCAGTTGTAGGTGTCTGATAAGATACTTGCAAAATGGAGCATTGTACTCAATTATTGGTCTGATGAGGGACGAATACAATGGAATTATAACATCCTTAGATCTAGACGTGATGCCTTTTCTAATGATATGTGCCACATAGAAGGATTTCCTTACCATTGTGGATACGTGATGGTCAATGTTCAGATTGCTATCGGCCTGAGTACCCAGATCACATACCACTGAGTCCTCACTTGGGGGGGGGGGGGTGCTGTCTATAATGTAATTAATAGGGATGTTAGCTTTCCCAAAGGGAATAATAATGCATTTTTTTTTTAAATTTAGCTTCAATCTGAAGCTTTGGCATCAATCATTTGTCGACATTATATTAGTATTGTTGGAGGACTCAGTAATTACTCCCAATTTGCAATCATCAGTGAACTTAGTCAGCCACAGGCCATCCATGTTTGCCTGGGCTTCTGAGAAATATATTCTCTGTGTCTCTATGGGGTTCCTCCCATCTCCAAAAACATGCTGACTGTTTCCATCTCAAACTCACCCAGGAATGGAGCTGAGGACAGCAGCACAGACTCTACATAGTGGCCTATAGGGGGAAGCATTGTTCATAGGTTCATAGGCTGGTACTAGGCTATCAGCCGAGGGCCTATACAAGCCTAGCCATAACAATTCCCTGGCTATTTCTTCCCACAATATTTGCTTCCCTGGATCCCTGTAGCAGGGCAACTGACGTGATCCCTGGGGTGAATTTCCTATCTCCCATCCAATTGTCAAGGTTCCTTTTGAAGAGGGCCAAAGAGGCGCTCTGCTTGACATGTATGGGCAGTCTGTTCCAGAGTCTGCGGAGTCTCTGGGTCAGGAACCTATCCCTCCAGCAGGTTTTGTTCATTGTGATGACAAGGTTTAGATCCCTGGAGCATGTGGCTCTGAGGGATTGGGATTTCTTTAAGTGTAGCATGTCCAACAGTTCTGGGTATGACATGGCCTTGTATGTTAAGCAGAGATCACCTCTGAGTAGACGATATGTGACAGAGTATAGCTGGAGTTTTTTTAGATGGTCAGCATAGGGCATCTGCTTTAGGCCTGTGATTATTTTAGTGAAGTATTTCTGCGGCCTTTCCAGTTGTTGCAGATGTCTTGTGAGGTACATACCAAATAGGGCGTTGTATTCTATAATGGGTCTAATGGGGGATGAGTACAGTGGGACAATGACCTCCTTTTTTCTGGATGAAAAGCCCTTAGTGATGAGGTGTGCCACATACAAGGATTTCCTGA
The DNA here is from genome assembly GCF_019279795.1 of Protopterus annectens. Classification (NCBI taxonomy): domain Eukaryota; kingdom Metazoa; phylum Chordata; order Ceratodontiformes; family Protopteridae; genus Protopterus; species Protopterus annectens. The sequence continues at coordinate 1,757,916,166 of NC_056744.1, read as the reverse complement.
CTGTTGTGGCGATGTGGTTATCGAAGTTGAGACCACTGTCCACCTGTGTCCCTATGTATAGCCTATCTGCTTTGGATATTTACTACGGTGCGCAGTATCCTCAAGATAGGAGAATGTGGATCATAGACTGTACAGTATGATGTTAAAATATTGGTGTAGGTGATTCGGTCATGTTGACTAATGTCACCAAATGGGCATGGGTATTTGCTAGTGATAAGCGGGTTTAGGACCTGGCCTACTTTGAGCTGTGTCAGGGACCCATTCTAATGGTTGGAGGGGTGTGTGTGCCTGCCATAAAGCCCAGAAGCCTTCATTCAATAAGCTGCTGACTGGCCTGTGTCCATTTGCCCAGCGTAGGTCACCTGGCATTAGCTGTGTTGAGCAAAAACTGGAAGTAAAATCAATAAATCTGCCAAATGTGAACTAAGAATTGCTACACTCATTGTAGGTTCACTGACGGGATAGAGCTTGGAAGTGGACAACTTGATGGTAAGGAGGAGGCTGGATATCCTCTATATTCAGGAGACAAGATGGAAGGGTAGTGAAGCAAAGCCACTTGGCTTGGGATTGAGTCTACTACTCCGAGGAGGACAGGCTTGAAATTGTGGTGAGGAAGAGACTTCAGAAGGCAGTGAGGGATGTCAACAGAATTAGTGACAGACTTGTGGCAATCAGACTGCAGTATAAAGATATGCAAGTAATAATAATTTCAGCCTGTGTCCCACACCACAGTTGTGTTAGTGAGAAAAAGTGTGCATTCAGATAACAGTTGCAGGACCTACTAGGTAAAGCAGGACAGCATAAATTTGTGTTGATAATGGATGACCTGAATGCAAATATCTGAACAGACAGAACAGGATATGAGAACTGTCTGGGTTCAAATGGATAAGGAAACAGGAATAAAGAAGTAAAGGCCATTCTAGACTTCTGTTTGCAAATGGCTTGATGGTAAACAACACATGGTTCAGCAAGAGAGTCACAAGATCACGTGCAAGAGTGGCCAACATGCAACTCAGGTAGACTTCCTCCTAGTAAAGAAAGGGCACTGGGGTAGAACCAGTGATTGCAAAGTCATCACCAGTGAAGCAGTGAGCCCACAGCATAAACCACTGGTTGCCACAATCAGTTGCAAGCAGCGGACAGAGAAGGTTCTAAGGTCAACAGATACCAGGCTGGAGATTTGGAAGTTGATTGGAGAGAAAGCACAACAGTTTAAGGAATTACTCAGGGCTCCAACACCTCAAGAAGAAGAAGAAGAAATAGGTAGAGATGAGGAAGAATGGCAGCACCTCAAAACAGCATGTGTGTGAACTACAGGAAAATGTATGTGGCTGAGCCAGGTCTGAAAATAAAGTACACAATGAAAGGTGGTGATGGAATGCAGAGGTCCAGGAAGGCATCAAAAGAAAGAAGGAGTGCAGGAAAAAGTGGGAGATAGAAAAAATGGACCACAATAGGAAGGAATACTCACTGGCTAACAGAGCCCATGGTAGTGGTGCTGCGGTAGCGTTGTCGCCTCACAGAAAGACGTTGTCCCGTTCGATTCTCAGCTAGAGTGTCTTCTGTGTGGAGGCATGCATGAATGGGTGTGCCTTCGTTGAAGGTTGTGTGTCAGGGCTGGTAACTCGGCACGTAAAAATCCACTACCATAAACATTAGCAGACCGGAGTTCCGCTGTGGCGACCGCTAACCGGGATAAGCCGAAAGACACAACAACTCACTGGTTAACAGAGAGGTTAAAACACTACTTGCAATACCAAAGAACAAGGGAGGGACACTCTACCATCTCCTGGAAAGGGGCTTAGTAGATGGTAAAAAGAAATTGTCAAGTTTCAAGGCAAAGACAAAAAGATAAAGAAAACAGTCAGACCCCCTTCATAAGGGATGTCAGTAGGAAACTGCTCAACAGTCCATAGGACATCAAAGGCAGATGGAAAGAGTACTTCCAACAGCTTCTGAATGAAGAAACCACAAAGAAGCTGTACTACCCCAGAAATAGAGTACAAAGAAAGAAGAGAAGGAGCCCACAATAGAAGAAGTAAGAACAGCACTAAGGAAAATGAAGTCAGGGAAATCAGCAGGCTTAGGTGAGGTCACAGGAGATATGATTCAGATGTTGGGAGAGATTGGGGAGAAATGGTTCCTCGGGGTATTCTTAGTGGTATGAAGAGAAAGGGATTGTCATGAAAGGAGATACTGCAAGCCCAGCTATCTGGAATTTTGCAAATAATTATGCCATTTGTGAATATCAACATACTTCATATAAGATGCTTGTGTTACAATAGTATTTGAACTATATATCATGTGTATATCAGACTTGTTTGTACAGATGTGTGTTGAAAAAGGTTTTTGCAAAGTGCTTGAAATGTAACCACAGCATGCCCTACTGGAATAGAACAGAAGTATACATGCACTATTGTAAATGGTTAAATGTATGCATTTTAACAGTGGAAATGGGATACAGGAGGTTATCCTCAGTCTAGTAAATTTTATGGAGACACAATGTCTGTGCTGAGAAGTTTTCTATATTGTCTCAGAAGTGTTTTATTGTTTTATGACTTCCAGGATCAGCCTTCAATCTGAAGAAAAGTCATTCTCTATGTATGTTTACAGGTAGATGCTAAATGCTACCAGCTGCCATCAATGGTTGTTTTGGGGCCTGGGAAATAGTAGTCAGATGACAAGGAATGATGTAATTCTGCAAGCTATCCCAGTAGTAATATTTGAGATATTAGCATTCTGTATTCTGTCTTTGAACTGACAACAGCTAAAGAAGATATATCCACCACATCTGCCTTGCTCTAATAGTAAGTTATTAGGGTATAGTAATTCACTTAGATACAGTCAGGAATATAGCAATGCTTAACTTAGATGTTTCTCTTTGCTCATTTGAGACTGTCCTGCAATGTTGTTTTAAATATTTCCTGTGATTTTTAACTTTAATTTATCTGTAAATATATTTTTAGTATTGTCTTGTTCTTTTATTATTTATTATTAAATGTGTTCAAACCTTTCATTGTGGCTGATCTTTGTAGAGATGTCTAAGTTCTGAGAGTACTTTCATATTTATTTGGTGACACTGTGTGCCACTCCTAATAGCCTTGCTCTTGGTCAAATTACCATTTGTATTAACAGTAACATTACACAGTAAGATTGGACACCCTTTGTTAAGGGCCTTAATGTAGCTGATAAGGAGTTGGCTGGTGGCAGTGATAACTACCTTATAGTCTGGGCAAAAGTGGGCATAGCTAGTAAACCTATGCCAGCTTTTTCCAGGTGTGTGTGTGTGTGTGTGTGTGTGTGTGTGTGTGTGTGTGTGTGTAAATCAAACTTCAAAAAGTGTGTGTGTCAGCTACTTGGGGAGGGACACAAAGCACTGGTTTGACAGAGAGGGTGCTGGAGGTCTTGGCTTGGCCACTTAGCTGAGATCTCAACTCTATAGCTTTGCCAGTGGAGAGTCTGGCAAGCTGACAAGGACGCAGTTGACTGAGATGTGCCAAGCCAAAGGACTGGGGTATGACAACCTAATGCAGAAATTATTGCAGCCTTAGTCACAGCTACATCACAGACCAGTAACCAGGAAGACAACTAGAATGACTTTGAGGATGTACAAGTCTCAGAAATGGACAGTTCATTCTTTCCATAGACAACTTAAAAATCTTTCTGAAGTTTAACAGAATTGAACTGGAGGCCAAATATTTGAAAATGGAATCAGCAAGAATATGCAGCATTTGGAAGATGAAGGAAATGAGAGACTGAGATGCTTGGAGGCTAAAGAAAATGAGAGGCAGAGGCAACATGAAAGGGAAGTGCTGACTCTTTGCCAGGGTCATGGAGGTAAAGGGGAATGGAGTAACCAAACCCCAGAAGCAATAAAGGTCAGTAAATTTCTTCCACAATTTACAGAGGGTGATAATTTTAATAATTTTATTCATCATATGTTTGAAGAGTATGTAAATAAGTTTTATTCATATGTTTGAAAGAGTGTGTAAATAGTATAATACTGACCAAGGGCTCTTGGTACAGTTCCTGACCCACTTATTCCATGGTAAAGCTGTAACTGCTGTTTCTAAATTGTCTGATACTGGTTGCTTAAATTATAATACAGTTAAAAATGTTTATTAGAATGTTTTAAGTAAATACCTGAAGCTTATAGAAAAATGTTTCATGGGCATAGGTGCAAGGCAGATGAAAGTGTGTGTGAATGTATTGCTGAACTAAGCACTTATTTTCATAGATGGGTGAATGGGTGTCATGTTACCACTTTTGAAGGGCTGGCAGACCTTTTGGTGAGGGTACAAGCCCTTAGCACTTTGCCTGAGGACATGAAAATCTGGTTAGCAGATAGATAATGTAACACAGCAGATGAGTTGGGGAAAAAGGGAGACCTATACTTAACAAGCAGGCCATCACTGCACAGGAAAAGGATACCCAGTGCTGCATATGGGTCTAAGGGAACCCATGGTGGGCAGCTTAAACCACCTTAACAGAGTCTGTCAGTAACAGGGAAAGCCACTAGTTCAGGTACATGACCAGGATCAAGGGTTAAATGCTTTAAATGTAACCAGTGGGGCCATGTAGCATATAGATGTCCATGGAGGCAAGATGGGGAACAAAAGGTGGGAGAGCCAGTAAGTGAGAATGACAGAATGCCAGCAGTAAGTTTTCTGGAGACAACAAGGGTACCAAACTACCACAAGAGGTTATACCCTATCTTAGTAGATGGGAAACAGGGCATTGCTAAGAGAGACACAGCCTCTGACCTAGACATTGTGAAGCCTGCAGTGGTTAAAATGGAGCACTACTGGCTTGAGCAGTCTATTCCAGTCAGAGCTTTAGGAGGGGCCGCATTCCAGATACCTTTGGCTAAGGTTCACCTTAATTGCGAGGGTGGAAAAGAAAGCAAGCAAGTAGGTGTGTATGAGGATATCTCTGCAGATGTCCTGATAGGGAATGATTTTGATAATGCAGTGCCTTGTGTGCATGCAATGACACACAGTCAGGCTTGGAGACAGGCACGTGGGTCCATAGCCTGGGGGGGCCCAGACAGATTGCACACTTGAAGTCAAGACTGGTGAGATGGCTACTTCAGGGAGGAAGCTGCCCTGTAGCAGTGAGACTGAATGGGAGCCACAGCTGCTGGTGCATACTGATGTTCTCTTGCACAGAGTGACTGCAAGAGCAGAGGTGAGTAGTAGCACCCAGGCTGATAGTGAGGCACCACTCTCTGAGGATACTAGACTTCCTGTGGAAAGGGAGCTGGGAAGGGTCACAAAGAGAGAGCTGAGACAGGCTCATCTTTCAGACCCTACATTACATGGCTTGAAGGAGATAGCCAGAGAGGTGCCTGATTCTCAAGGAAAATAGAAATCTGTATACTGGGACAAAGGGTTACTGTACAGAAAGTAGATCCCTGAGGGAGGGCAAGAGGATGAGAGAATACAGCAGTTGGTAGTGCCCAGAGCCTACCGTCTGGCACTTCTAGCCATAGCTCATGATATTTCCTTTGCAGGTCATATGTGCATAAAGCATACCAAGAGATGTATTATGCAGAACTTTTATTGGCCTGGGATTTCAAGGGATATAACAGGGTACTGCAGGACCTGTGAGCAGTGCCAAAAAGTAGGCAAAGCAGGAAACAAGGTGAAAGCTCCTTTGGTGCCTTTGCCTGAATGAGAAGCCATTCCAGAGGATATCTATGGATATTGTGGGACCTTTGAGTACCCCAAATTCCACAGGGAAGAAGTATACCCTAGTGGTAGTAGATTATTTTACCAGATACCCTGAAGTGGTGGCCCTGTCCTCCATTGAAGCAGAAAATGTGTCACATACTTTACTAGAGATTTTCAGCAGGATAAGTTTCCCAAAAGAAATAATGATAGACAGATGTGCCAATTTCATGTCAGACCTGCTGGCTTGTCTGTGGGAGCGCTGTGGGGTGAAGCACCTAAAGACCACCCCTTACCTCCCCCAGACTAATGGCTTGATGGGCAGGGTAAACTCTACACTAAAGACCATGCTATGGGAGTTTGCAGACCAGTTTAAGAGGAAGTGGGTCAATTATTTTCCTCATCTGTTATTTGCTTACAGGAATGTGCCCCAGGAATCCACTGTTTTTCACCCCTTGAGTTACTGTATAGGCACTGGGTGAGGGGAACTCTAGATTTGATTCACGAGGAGTGGGAGGGTGAGTGTGAATCCCACAAAGAGTCTGTTGTGGCATATGTCCTAAGACTCAGGACAAGACTCAGGGAACTTATGGGCTTGGCCCAGGAGAACCTGGCAGAACCTGAACAGCAGAAAAAGGTCTGGTATGACAGGAATGCTTGAGCTAGACAGTATGCTGTGGGGAAGCAGGTTATGGTTCTCATTTCTGTCAGACACAACAAACTGCAGGCAGCCTGGGAAGGGACCCTTCAAAGTGGTAAGGAAGGTCAGTGATGTTAACTACATGGTTGAACTGCTAGGCAGAAGACAGGGGCAAAAATTGCACCATAGTAACATGATGAAACCTTACCATGATAGGGAAGCCCTGGTGCTAAGTATTTCCAGTAGAAGGCAGGAGGAGTCTGAGGGGGATTTATGACTACAGGGAGCCAGCCAGCAAAATCCAAATTACTATGGTGGAGCCTAGGATTGCAGGATATGATATGACAGTGCAGCACTGTACTGGGGTCAGAAATGCAAAGGCAGCTGGAATCTAAAGACAGGGTATGGAGTAATGTATTCTCAGATAGGCTCATCCCTCTTAAGCAACGTTTCTCAAGGGTCACTTGAAAAACTAGCTTGAGTCTTCAAGGGGGAAGAAGGGTCACAAAAGGAGATACTGCCAGCCCACTATCTGGAATTTTGTAAATAATTGTATGTCATTTGTGAATATCAACATGATCTATAGAATATGCTTGTGTTACAACTGTATTTGAACTGTATGTCATGTGTATATCAAACCTGTTTGTATAGACATGTGTGAAAAAGGTTTTGCAAAGTGTTTGAAATGTAACCACAACATGCCCTACTGGAATAGAACAGAAGTGTACATGCACTACTGTAACTGTTTAAATGTATGTATTTTAACAGCGGAAATGGGATACAGGAGGTTAACCTCAGTCTAGTAAATTTTAGAATAATAACTGAAATTAAATTACTTTATAGAAATAAGGCAACACAATGTCTGTGCTGAGAAACTTTTTTATTGTCTTTGAAGTGTTTTATTGTTTTATAACTTCCAGGATCTGCCTTTGATCTGAGGAAAAGCCCTTCCCTATGTAGTTTTAGAGGTAGATTCTAAATGCTACCAGCTGCCATCAGTGGTTGTTTTAGAGCCTGGGAACTAGGAGTCAGATGACAAGAACTGATGTAGTTCTGCAAGCTATCCCAGCAGTAATATTTGAGATAATAATTTAAGAAGTCTCTTAATGAGACACAGCATTCTGTATTCTGTCTTTGACCTGACAATACCTAATGAAGATAAATTAACCACATTTGTCTTGCTCTAATAGTAAGTTATTAGGGTGTAGTAATTCTCTTAGATACAGTCAGGAGTATACCAAAGCTTTATTTAGATGTTTTTCTTTACTTATTTGAGACTGTCCTGCAATGTTGTTTAAATATTTCCTGTGATTTTGAACTCTGATGTCGCTGTAAATATATATTTAGTATTGTCTTGTTCTTTAATTATTTATTATTAAATATATTTAAACCTTGCATTGTGGCTGATCTTTGTAGAGATATTTAAGTTCTGAGAGTACTTGCATGTTATTTGGTGACACTGTGGGCCACTCCTAATAGCCCTGCTCTTGGTCAATCTACCATTTGTATTAACAGTAACATTACACAGTAAGATTGGACGCCCTTTGTTAAGGGCCTTAAAGTAGCTGACAAGGACCTGGCTGGTGGCAGTGATAACTACCTTATAATCTGGGCAAAAGGGGGCATAGCTAGTAAACCTGTGCCAGCCTTTTCCAGGTGTGTGTGTGTGTGTGTGTGTGTGTGTGTGTGTGTGTGTGTGTGTGTGTGTGTGAATCAAACCTCAAAGAGTGTGTGTGTCAGCTACTTGGGCAGAGACATAAAGCACTGATTGGACATAGAGGGTGCTGAAGATCTTGGCTTGGACACTCAACTGAGATCTCATTTCTATAGCAGTGCCAGTGGGGAGTCTTATTGGGGATCTGGAGAAAGAGTGAGAAACCAGCCCCAGCCTGACTGTGGTCTCTGTGTGTTCTTAAGGGAAATTGCACTTGATGCAGAGAGCTGCATCTGGTAATACTGTGTACGCACATTGTCATCCTCCCAATGAACATCCCCCACTGGTGGCAGTGGTGAGGATTGAGCTCCTTGATTACTTGTCCAGTGGTGGGGCATCACAGGTGTATTCCAGATGACTGAAGAATAAACATACTAGTGCCACAGTAGATGAACAAAGGGAGCATTCACAACTGTAGGTACTACAGAGGTATTAAACTCATTTCACATTGCATGACAGTACTGGAGACGGTGACTGGTAAATGAATAAGCAGAGTACTGGAAAGCAAGCTGGGAGATGAGCAGTTCCAATTAAGATCAGTACAACTGATCCAATATTTGCAGTGAGACAGTTACTGGAGAAGAAGCTAGAAATGAGAAAGTGTCCAACTGGAAAGAGTCCAACTGGGCATTCTTAGACTTGGAGAAAGCATATGACAGGGTTCCAAGAAAGCTGATTTGTGCAGTCCTGTGGTGGTTTGAAGTCACAGAGAAACTGTAGAATTGGTGCTGGCTATGTACAAGGATCCAATGACTCAAGTATAAACAGTGCTTGGACTCACTGAGGAACTCCCTTTTGGAATGGGTGTGCATCAGAGTTCAGCTGTGAGACCACTGCAGTTCATACTGGTGATGGACTACATTAGCAAACACATCGGAGGGGACTGATGAACAAAGTTGCTTATGCAGATGATGTAGCATTACAGACAGACAGATAGACTTTGAGTAAGATCTTCAGCAAAGGATAGGGGAATGGAATGCAAAACTAAAAGCACATGGGATGAAAATGAGTACTAATAAGACAGTTGTAATGGCAGCAAATGGGGAAATCAGAAGAAGCTAAGAATTGAGATAGAAGGGAAAACAGTGGAAAGGGTTAACAGCTTCAGGTATCTGGGAGGGCTGGTTAAGGAGAAGGAAGTCTGAAAGAGGCTGTCAAAACTAGAATTAGAGGGCCTTCATCCAGCTCCCAAAGAGTGTCTGGTGTAGTGTATGACATAAGAATGCCATAAAACTGAACAGTAAGGTGTACAAAACTGTATCCTACATACACCTGGGCAGTAAAGGAAGACCATTTGAGAAAACTAGAGGTGATGGAGATGAAGTGCCTGAGATGGGTGGTATGATGTATACTGTGGGACAGAGAAATGAGGACATCACAGTAGAAGCCAACATAGCCCCAATTGCAGAAAGAAAAGGTCAAAGAGAACAGATTATGATAGTACAAGCACATGTTCAGAAAAGCAAAAGACAATCTGGTGAAGAAGATTTGGGACAGACAGGAAGAAGGTAAGGGAAAAATGAGAGTGTGCAGCAAAGAAGTAGATGGATTGTGTGAGAAAAGACTTGGAACAGTCAAGCATGAGTGTCAAAGAAGGTGGGAGAGTGGCTTTGAATAAAGAGATGGCAACAGCTGGCACAACATCCTGACCCTATGCAGAAATGGGGAAAAAAGGTGTTGATGGTGGTGGTGGTGGTGATGATGATGACGATACAGCCAAAGCAATAGGCTGTGGCATAAGTATCCATCAGCATGCCTGGATGAGGGTATGTAACTTTGTAGAAGGCTTTGAGATGTCTTTCATTAACTCTGCTTTTAATGGTTTGATTCTTTTCAGACCTGTGTTTAAGGAAACAATTACCAGGAGCAAGCAAGATGTTAAGAAGGAAACAATTACCAGGTGCAAGCAAGACGTTAAGAAGGAAACAATTACCAGGAGCAAGCAAAACGTTAAGAAGGAAACAATTACCAGGAGCAAGCAAGACGTTAAGGCCCTGCCTGCCATTGGAATCTGCCTTTCAACCTCTCAGAGAACCTTCTCTAAGAATCAGAGTGGGTGAAGAAGACATGGTTTAAAAAGTCAGAGTACTCCTGTCGACAGATCTTCTAAAACTGGGGGGAGGCATGCTGTTTTAATGGCTGTCACCCTAGGGGCAGGGGTGGAATGTTGAATCAGGAAGTTTGCTGTCCTTTCACTGAGAAATCCTATCAGTGCCCCTAATGGGTTACCAGACTGCCTCACTGTGGTGGCAGTTGGGGCACTTGCCTCTGCACCCTCAACCTGGCAAGCCATCACATAAGGTACTTAGGTGCTAAGGGTAATCACCAGAGGTTATGCTAGTCTCTTTCTTTACCTCTCAAAGAAAAAAAATAGATTCCAGATGCTCCACCCAGTCAGATGGAATCTGCAGCAACAAAAGCAAAAACAGTTGTTAGTAAAAAGAGTCATCCTACAGTTCCCCCCACCAGTTAGGATCCAGAGTCTATTCCTGGTTCTTTATAGTTCCGAAGACAACAGGGGACCTCATACCAATTCTGGACCCAATTCACCTCAGTCATTTTGTAAAACAGACAAAATTACAGATGGTCACAGTTCAGTTCATTTTACCTGCGCTGAGGAAGGATGATTGGATGTGCTCTATAGATTTCCAGGATGCCTACTATCATATCAAAATAGATAGTCCAAGACATTTCTCCATTTCAGGCTAGGAGCCAATCACTTTTAGTTCAGGACACTGCCTTTTGATCTCACCGCAGCCCCCCCCTCCAGGTGTTCGTCAAAAGTATGGTAGTGGTAACAGCATATCTCAGGTTGCTAGAGTTCCAGGTGTTCCAGTATTTAAATGATTGGCTTCTCACCGGTCCAACCAGGTTTGTTCTGGTCCGACATTGGGACTTCTTGGTCCAACATGTCCAGAAACTGGGGATTACTGTAAATCAGCTAGGTGACTCCTACACAACAGAGTTCATTAGATGCCATCTCAATACAATCAATCAAACTGCCAAACTTCCAGGGTTCAGGATATTATCTCTATGTCAGGTAGCTCCCAGGTTCTTCAACATCCTTCTCCTCTGGCGAGACTTATTCCTCGATTACTACAGTTGATGGCTTTAGTGATCATGTTAGGTCTCACAGCAAGATATTACATGAGAGTTCTTCAGTGGACTGTCTTGGTTCAATGGTTACAAAGATCTCATCCTCAGCATGTTCAAATTTGCCTAACATTCATTTGCAGGACTCACATCACGCATGGTAAACCTCCCTGGTAGTAGTCAAAGGTTGACCATTCTCTGCATTAGTAAACACTAATGATTCCCTCCTGGGTGGAGTGCAGGGTATTTTGAAGGGGAGACATTCCAAGGTTCTTGGTCACTCCTGAAGGCCAGTCTTCATATTAATATCTTGGAGATGAGAGCAGTCCTCATGGTGTTGCAAGCCTTTCAGTACTCCCTTCCCAAGGGTGTGATTTCTATCCTGATGGACAACATGATAGTAGTTTGGTATATCAACCAACAAGGGAGAACCTGCTCATATCCACTTTGCTGGGAAACCATGAGAGTGTGGCAATGGGTGATATATTTCCATCATTTTCTAATAGCAACATACACCCCAGGGGCTTCCAGTGTAATAGTGGACAAGTTGAGCAGGTCCATTCTTATGCCTTATGAGTGGTTCTCTCAATCAAATGGTAACAACTCAGATTTTCAGCCACTGGGGTAAACCTTGCTGCAGTCTTTTTACTTTGTACCTAAGTAACAAGTGCACAGTTACTTCATCCTGATTGCCTCACAGGGTCAGTCACAGAGGAATGCTGTAGTCCACAATTACCCCGGGTCTCATATACGTTTCCCCCTATACCCTTGATAACAAAATTCATTCAGAAATTCGGAAGTGCAAGGCCAGAGTGATCCTCTTTCCTCCCTTTTGATCTTGACAGGTTTGGTTTACCTTCCTTTGGCCTCATCTAGTGTATCCACCCAGGATATTGAATCACCTCCAGACCACCTCTCTCAGACCTAAAGACCTTAAAACTAAGTGCATGATTTTTTCAATTTTAACAGTGGACAGTGATGCCAGGCTGTCCTCTTTGGTGGTTCACATTCTGTCAGCTTCACAAAAGCAGAATACCAGAAAGGTGTATTAAAGCAAATGGAAATGTTTTCCTATTTGGGCTTCTTCAAGGGGAATAGATACTTTCTCAGCACCACTTCCTTCCATCCTGGACTTCTTATCAGACCTTTTCCAAAAGGAGTCTAGTTTCTCTACATTCAAGGCTCAACTGGTAGCCATTTCAAACTTCCACATTGGACACAATGAAACTTCCATAACTTCACTAAAGATTTCTGATGCCTTTATGATGGGAACTTTCTTACTGAGACCCCTCTTTAGAATCCGGTTCCTCCATTACTATCATGCTAAGGCCTTAACTCAAGCTCCCTTTGAACCAGTAGCCACAGTGACTTAACATTTCTATCTTGGAAAACCATTTTACTGGTAACTGTTACATCTGATGTTGTAAGTCTTTGTTCATTAATTACTAATAGGACCTTGGTTCCATCCTCGGAACCGATACGGCCATTTCCAAGCTTGCACCAGCCAAAAACTCTCAGCTAAGACCTACCTATAATGCTCCATCTCCTAGTTACTCCAGATCTCGTTTGCTGCATTCCTAGTCAGATGCGCTAGCCATCTCTCTCAAAGCTAAGTAGAAACTTGTTATTTTTAAGACAGTTTCTCTTCAAAATTGTTTATTTTTTAGTTGTTAGCCTTTTTCTCACTGTTGCCTATAACCCAATCCTATTCCCTACCCTTTACCATGGTAATTTAATTTCTACCACTATTGGTACTGTCCCTCCCTCCTGCCTTTGATAGGCCCTTCCTTATGACTTTTGGTATTTTTTAAATGATACCATCATTGGTATTCTCTCCCCTTTTCTCTCTGTTATTTTGTTTTTTCTATAGGATAGCCTTGTTGCCTTACTATGTCAGACAAAGCTAAGTTGGGGTTTAAACAGTGTGACAAGTGTGGGCGTAAGATGCCTAACTCAGATACACATGCTCGTTGTGTCTACTGTTTGGGCATGGATCATATTAAAGCTGTCTGTGACATTTGTGCTAGCTTTAATAATCGTGCACTAGCAGAACATAAAAATAAACTTATTTTAAAAGGTTTACTCAAGACACCTTTTTTGGAGGTTTTATCTGGGTCGGAGGTCTCACACCCTCCAAAGACCAAACAACATAAGGAAAAACACTCGGTTCCTGTATCTCCGTCAGTTATGTATCTGTGTCGGCTATGTGCTTCACCATTGCCCTTGGCGCAAACCTCTTTGGCACCAGGCTCTGTGTCCTCTCCCTCAGTGCCATCCATGATATTCACCCATATTTCGTTTCCAACCTCAGTACCACTGACTTCGGTGCCTTCCTTGGATCCAACATCAGCTCCGATGACTGTACCTGCTTTGACACCATCCCCAGCCATGGTACCGACAGTTTCTTTGGCTCCATCGGCTCCAAAACTCAAATACATGCCAAGGACAAGATACTCTCCAACTTATGACCCTTTTTTGGGGCAGAGGTTTAGCCCCTTTCTTGAAAGACCTGATTCTCCATCAGCAGCCTCCTTTAGATCCACTAGGAGTTTTTTTGAATTAGATCTAGTGCAGGTTGTGGACCAGCTTCTGGCAGCTAGGGGATTGCACATTCCAGCTAGACCTTCTGTCCCTCTTGGCTCGGAATCTTTTACTGCATCTTCCCCTGTTTATCCTCCTCTGGCCTCTAACCAGATCCTGGAGATCTTGGTGCCGGTGTCCGCTCAAGTGCATACTGTCTCTGCTCTGACAGCAGTGTTTCCCCTGTCGGCACAGACCACCTTTGCTGCATCTGCTCTGGTGGAGCCGATGCTCTCTCGGAGCAGTGCTTGGACTGTCTGTACCTTGGTACCTAGCCCAGCACCTATTTTCTTGCTAGTGCCGTCGATGTCAATGGCTCTGATGGCTTTCAGTTCTCTCGGAGCCCCTCACCTGGAGGTGGGCTCCTCAGGGGGTGATGTGAACCTGGTTCCGAGGTTGTCTCTCCCGGTTCTGGGCTCCCATCCCTCCTTGGGTGAGCCTCCTGTCCAGGTGATTGAGAGGGTCCTTCACTCTGAAGGCTCGCAATCAGCACCAATGACATCAGTATGAACCCCCCAAGCATGTATCTCTCCCAACCCTCTATTTTGGGATCCCGGGCACAGGAGTCACAAGAACCCCCTTTGAAGGGAATTCCTTCTCCAGAGTCCTCCTCAGAAGGTCCCTCTTGGGAGCCACCCTGGAAGAAATGGTGCAAGAGGAAGAACCTTGATTCCCCAGAGGAATCTATCACCGAAGACACTGATTGTGATGAGGGGGAAGGGTCCCCACAGTCTCTCCCAGATGATGTCTCATTCAGAGACATTCTTGAAGTCCTCAAGCAGCGGGGAGAATGGAAGTCCTCTAACCCTTCTTCTGAGGAATCGGTGTTCTTGCAGGCCTTCTGTGCCCAGCCATCTACTTCCTTGGTGACCCCACTGGCAGATGACCTTGTTAAACTCATTGTGCAGCATGCCTGGAAGGCCCTGGACAACATAGAACCTGTCCCCCGGAGGCCAAACAAAAGTTTATCTACACCTGAAGACCAGCCCCACTGGTTGAAGCAGTTGACAGTTGATTCTATGGTCATGGCGGCGGCCACCAAGAGGGAACTGGCAGAAGATAGTTCCAATGTCTATTCTCCAAACAGGGAGTCCCGGATCATGGACAGACTAGGGAAGCAGACCTATGCTTCAGCGACCTTCGCCATTTGTTCGCTGAACTATCTGGCACACTTTACTCACTTCTAAAGAGACCTAATTTCTGAATTGTCTTCCTCTTTGGTGGGGGTATTGCCTGATAAGGTGCATGATACGGTCGCCTCGCAGCTAGCTACCCTTGAATCCATCTCAGACTCCTTGATGCGTTTGATATCTCACACCACCAAGGGGGCAGATCGAGCTGCTGCATCAGGCATTATCATGAGACGTAATGCTTGGATGCGGTTGTTTGACTTCACAGACCCCTTTAAATCTTCTTTCGTCAATACACCTGTCGACGAATCTGCACTTTTTGGACCCAAAGTATGAGACACACTTGCACATAGTGAAAAAGATGGAAAGACCTTGTCTGCTGTGGGCATACGCTTTTCCAACCCCCAGAGGTCCTATTCCAGGAACCAGAAGGGAGGAAAAATGTGGTTCAAGAAATCCCAAGGATCTTTTCATGACACTCGTGGTGAACAATCCCCCTGGGGCAGAGGGGGCAACATATATGAAAGACACCCCTTTCAGAGAAGACGGGGTCTGCGTAAACAGGGCACTAGAGATTCTTTCTTCGGCAGACCCTATCAGCACTCCTGAGCAGTGGCCCGATTGCTTTCCTCTGGAAGCAGTCGGGGGTCATTTTTCTCTGCATCTACCAGCCTGGCATCTTATTACTAGCGATGTTTGGGTGCAGAGAATAATATCCTGAGGTTACCAAATACCATTTGATTTAACTCCCAGACCCGTCAAACGAATTCCTGATGTACCACACAATCAGAGGGAATTAGCAGACTTAGAGATAGAAAAGCTGCTAAGAAAAAGAGTCATCCAACCAGTCCCACCAGACCAGACAGGATCCGGGTTTTACTCGAGGTTCTTTTTAGTGCCAAAAAAGACAGGGGAATGGAGACCAATCCTGGATCTCAGCCTATTGAACAAATTTATCAAACCTGAAAAATTCCGAATGGTCATGGTATAGTCCATTCTTCCCTTCCTAGGGAGGGACAACTGGATGTGCTCTATAGACCTCCAGGATGCGTACTACCACATAAAGATGGTTCACCACTCTTGGAAGTTTCTCCACTTCTGGCTGGGAGCCAATCACTACCAGTTCAGAGCACTGCCATTCGGTCTCTCGACAGCCCCCCTGAGTGTTCACTATATGTATGGCAGTTGTGGTAGCTCATCTTTGACTACAAAGATTCCAGGTGTTTCCCTATCTAGACGATTGGCTCCTTACCGCTCCGACCAAGAATCTCCTAGTCCGCAGCCTCTCTTACACTCAAGGTGTCACTCTCCGCTTGGGGATTACAATCAACAAAGACAAATCTCAAATGTCCCTAATGAAAACACTGGAATTTATTGGAGCAGTCTTCGACACAACATCCTGTCAAGCTTTTCTCCCTCCACAGGCTTTCGAAAATAAGACACCAAATCCAAGGCCTTCTTCCTCAGACCTATGTACCAGCACGTCTTGTACTCCAACTGTTAGGCTCCATGGCGGCTGCCATTATGTTAGTACCACTGGCGAGACTGAACATGAGAATCCTGCAGTGCTTTCCTTTCTGCACAATGGTCATTGCTAACTCACCCACTCGACCACATGATACATCTTACAAACCATTGCAAGGAAGGAATGCTATGGTGGATGAAGCCACAAACTAATCTTTGGTGTCGACTGTACTGTCTTCCCCAGCCCACGGCCACTGTGACCATGGACGCTTCCCTGTTAGGGTGGGGGGGCATTTCCAGGGAAAGACTGTCCAAGACATCAGGTCACCCATGGAGGCCAATTTGCACATAAATGTCCTGGAACTGAGGGCAGTTCTCTTAGCATTGCAAGCATTCCATGCATCCCTATGCTCTAGGACCATTGCAATTTAGTCAGACAACATGTCAGTCGTCTGGTATATCAACAAGCAAGGTGGAACCAGGTTTTACCCCCTGTGTTGGGAAGCCATGAGGATTTGGCACTTGGCGATAGCTTCCAACTGCTTTCTTATAGCAACACACATTCCTGGGAGTTCCAACCTTATTGTGGACAATCTGAGCAGGAACATCCTGATGCCTCATGAGTGGTCTCTCAACCCTGAAACAGCAGATCGGATCTTCCAATGCTGGGGCAAGCCTTGCTGTGACCTGGTTGCTTCCCCCCTAAATTACAAATGCAGAAGCTATTTTGCCCTGATCTACCCTCAGTGGGAACCACAGAAGGACGCTCTAATGCACGATTGGCCCACGGGTCTTCTGTATGCCTTTCACCCATTTCCCCTCATTTCAGAATTTCTCCAGAAAGCTCAGAGGTTGAGAAGCAAAGTGATCCTCATTGCCCCCTACTGGCCCCGTCAAGTCTGGTTTCCGTTTCTATGGCCTCATCTGATTCACAGCCCATGGGTCCAGGATCATTACCAAGACCTTTTATCTCATCCTCAGGGACTGATTCATCCAAACCTGCGCAGTGTCAAGCTCACAGCTTGGTTCCTCCACTTCCAGTGATTGCCAGGCTGCTTGACATCCCATCTCCTGTTCATAAAATTCTTCTGGCTTCACACAAACCTTCCACAAGGAAAGTTTATTCTAGTAATTGGACTAGGTTCTCTGTTTGGGCCAAAGATCAGAACTTAGACCCTTTCTCTATGCCTGTTCAAAAGATCCTGCAATATCTGACTACTCTTTTAAATGCAGGAGCCTCAGCATCGATGATCACTGTACATTTAGCAGCTATTGCCAATTTTCATAATGAACTTGATAACTCTTCAGTTATGTCACACGACCTATGCAAGACCTTTTTGAAAGGAGTATTACATGTTAAACCTCCGGTCAAACCTCCCTTAGAATCCTGGGACTTGACTTTGGTACTTCAGTCTCTCACAGGTCCTCCTTTTGAGCCCTTTGATTCATGTGATTTAAAATTTTTGCCATGGAAAACCATACTTCTAGTAGCACTTACCTCAGCGAGAAGAGTATCTGAGCTGCAGGCCTTGAGTGTCAAGAGACCTTACTTGATCTTCCACACAGATAGGGTCCCTCCATACTGACCCTTCTTTCTTGCCCAAGGTTATTTCTGTTTTTTCCATTAATTAATCTATTGACCTGCTGGTTTTCTTTCCCCAGCATTCTAACAGAGGAGAGTACCTTTTGCACTCCCTTGATGTGCATTGGCAGCTTCATTGTTATTTGGACAGGACTAAATCTTTCAGGAAAACAGATCAATTGTTTGTGGCCTTTGCAGGACCCAGATTGGGTAAACCTGTTTCCAAAGTGACTTTATCCTCCTGGCTTAGAAACATTGTTACCTTTATCTACCAACAGAATAAGCTATCCTTACCTTCCAGAATAAAGGCTCATTCTATCAGATCTATGGCTACTTCTGTGGCATTTCATTCCAGAGCTTTTATGGATGATATCTGCACAGCAGCCACTTGGGCAAGACCTCATACCTTTATCTCTCATTACAAATTGGATTTGGCCTCCAGGGGACGAGCATCTTTTGGTTCTATGGTGCTCAGGAATATCCTTCCTTAGGGCCATCCAAGACTCAAATAGCTGGGGACTCGATCCTATTAGTAATTAATGAACAAAGATTTACAACATCAGATAAAGAAGTTATGTCTTACCATAATGTTCCATCTGTGTTGTAGATCTTTGTTCATTCATTACTTCCTGCCCTCCTTCCCCCTGCCTGGACTCTTGGTGGACTTTAGGAACTCCTGGTTAGGGTATTTGCTCAGACAGAGCCTTCTACTATTTTTTCTATAACTACGTCTATTATCTTGGGGCGGGCAAACTCAATCTGGAGTAACTAGGTGAAGGGCATTATGGGTAGGTCTTAGCTGAGAGTTTTTGGCTGGCGTGAGCTTGGAAACGGCCATATTGGTTCTGAGGATGGAACCAAGGTCCTATTAGTAATGAATGAACAAAGATCTACAACACAGATGGAATGTTATTGTAAAACATAACTTCTTTCTCCATTAGGAGGATTTCCAAATGGCAAGTGCTGTCTTTTAAAACTCTGTATATCATTTTCCATAAAGACAGTGTGCCCTTCAGAATGAATCCCACTTTTTTCCCAAAGGTGGCATCCTAAATGAACCTTAATCAGTCTGCCATTATTTTTCCCCAAAATTTATAAGAATGGAGACTATACTTTGCATTTACTAGATGTTGATAAACAAGTCAGATTTTTTCTGCTCAGGACTAAGGACATTGGAAATCTAATTAGCTGTTCATTGCTTTCTGAAAAGCTAAATGGGGTCACAGTGTATCAAAGTTTGCTCTAGTTTGGTAGCTTTCAGACTGTATAACATTTTTCTATGACAAGTTAGAAGTATCCTTACATAAAAAGCAAAGGCTCATTTTTCAAAGGTTATAGCTATTCTTTCTCCATCAGTAAATTTTGCTTAAACTAACCTCCTAAACCCTCAGCTCTCCTACTATAGCCCTCTCCTTTCTCCCCCCCATTCTCCACACTATTTGCCCCCCCCACTTCCTATCAAAGTCTGTACATCTTCCTTCTTTAGAACAATGATTATCCTTTTGTTTTTACTCTTATATGTAGTAAATTTAGACCACTGCTCTCAGTGCAATCCTTAATGTTCATAATTTTTTCTTTTGTTTTTTTCTCTTTATAATTCATTTTGTATTTGCATTCATCATCCTCTTTCAGCTGTTCCCGTTAGCAGTCGCCACAGCGGATCACCTGTTTCCATTTCTTCCTGTCCTCTGCATCTTGCTCTGTCACACCAACCACTTGCATGTCCTCTCTCACCACATCCATAAACTTTATCTTAGGCCTTCCTCTTTTCCTGTTACCTGGTAGCTTCATCCTTAGCATCTTTTTCCCAATATACTCAGCATCCTTCCTCAGCACATGTCCAAACCAACGTAATCTTTCCTCTCTGGCTTTGTCTCCAAACCTTCCAACCTGGGCTGACCTTGTAATATACTTATTCCTAATCCTGCCCACCCTCATCACATTCAGTGCAAATCTTAGCATCTTTAACTCTACCACATCCAACTCAAACTCCTACCTTTTTGTCAATGCCACTGTCTCCAACCCATATAACATAGCTGATCTCACTGCTGTCTTGTAGACCTTCCCTTTCACTCTTACAGGTACTCGTCTGTCACAAATCACTCCTGACACTCTTCTCCACCCACTCCATCCTGTCTGTACTCTCTTCTTCACCTCTCTTCCACACTCACCGTTACTCTGAACTATTGATCCCAAGTATTTAAACTCATCCGTCTTCGCCACCTCTATTCCTTGCATCCTCACCATTCTTCTATCTTCCCTCTCATTCACACACATATATTCTGTCTTGGTCCTGCTGACCTTCATTCCTCTTCTCTCTAGAGCATATCTCCATCTCTCCAGGGTCTCCTCCACCTGTTCCCTACTCTCACTACAGATCACAATGTCATCTGCAAACATCATCGTCCACGAGGACTCCTGTCTGACCTCGTCTGTCAAACTGTCCATCACCATTGTAAATAAGAAAGGGCTCAGAGCTGATCCTTGATGTAACCCCACCTCCACCTTAAACGCATCCATCACTCCCACCGCAGACCTCACCACTGTCACACTACCCTTGTACATATCCTGTACCACTCTTACATACTTCACTGACACTCCTGACTTCCTCATACAATACCACAACTCCTCTCTAGGCACCTTGTCATATGTTTTCTCTAAGTCTACAAAAACACAATGCAACTCCTTCTGACATTCTCTGTACTTCTCCATCAACGCTGTCAGAGTAAATATCGCATCTGTAGTGCTCTTTCCCGGCATGAAACCATACTGCTGTTCACTAATCATCCCGTCCCTTCTTAACCTAGCTTCCGCTACTCTTTCCCATAACTTCATGCTGTGACTGATCAATGTAATCCCTCTGTAGTTACTACAGCTCTGCACATCACCCTTATTCTTAAAAATCGGTACCAAAACACAGGAGCATAGGGTGACATACTAGAGTGGAGGAAGATGCACACAGGTGGATTATATCTTATGTAGGAAGGCCAGTTTGAAGGAGATTGGAGACTGTAAAGTGGTGACCAGAGAAAGTGTAGTTAGGCAGCATAGGATGGTGGTTTGTAGGATGACGTTGGTGATCAAGAAGAGGAGGAGGAGTGTGAGGGCAGCACCAGGGATCAAATGGTGGAAATTGAAAAAGGGTAATTGTGAGGTGGAGTTCAGGGAAGAGTTAAGACAGGCACTGGGTGGCAGTGAAGAGTTATCAAATAGCTGGGTAACTACAGCAGAGCTAGTAAGGGAGATGGCTAGAAAGGTGTTTGGTATCACATCGGGACAGAGGAAGGATGACAAGGAGACATGGTGGTGGAAAGAGGAAGTACAGAAGAGTATACAGGCAAAGAGGTTGGCAAAGAAGAAGTGGGATTGTCAGAGAGATGAAGAAAGTAGACAGGAATATAAGGAGATGAGGTGCATGGCAAAGAGAGGTGGTGAAGGCTAAGGATAAGGCATATGAAGAGCTGTATGAAAGGTTGGACACTAAGGAGGGAGAAAAGCACCTATACCGATTGGCTAGACAGAGGGACGGAGCTAGGTAAGATGTGCAGCAGGTAAAGGTGATAAAGGATAATGAGGGAAACATACTTACAAGTGAGGAGAGTGTGTTGAGGAGATGGAAAGAGTACTTTGAGGGGTTGATGAATGAAGAGAATGAGAGGGAGAGAAGGTTGGATGATGTGCAGATAGTGAATCATGAAGTGCAATGGATTAGCAAGGAGGAAGTAAGGATAGCTATGAAGAGAATGAAGAATGGAAAGGCTGTTGGCCCAGATGACATACCTGTGGAAGCAGGGAGGTGTTTAGGTGAAATGGCAGTGGAGTTTTTAACCAGATTGTTTAATTTCGTATTTGCATTGTTATTTTTAATAGTTTTTGTCCTGTATGTTTATCTTTGCTTATGTTTGCTGGGTCTCTTTCCCTTTGGGTCTCCACTAAAGTGGGTTGCTTACTATCAATGCAACACAAATAGTTAATAACCTTTTCTTTGTTACAATTATTTTGTATTGTGATTGTTATTTAATATTTGTATATTGTCACTTTATCTTTATTTATGTTTGCTGGGGCTTTTCCCCTCGAGTCTCCACTGAAAATGGGTTTGTTTGCAAACTCAGTTGGACTAACCTGGTTAACAAATGTGAAATAAATAAATATATCTCCTGCCTTCATGCTCACAATTCCTATGATGACATTTGTACTACAGCTACTTGGTTGACAGTTCAAACGATTGTGTCTCACTGCAAGCTGGATGTGCAGCCCAGATCCTGTGCATCCTTTGGCTCTGCCATCCTCAGGCGTATCCTTTCTTGATACCATCCAGGTATTTTGGTAGCTTGGGAATGTGTCCCAAAGATTAATCGTGTGAAACTGGAAAACTTTGGATATGAATGTTATGTACTTACCATAATGTTAGATGTGTGTTCTTTTGTTTTCATCCAGTTGAACATCCCTCCTTCGTTCTTTCCCCCCTTCCAATATTGTCATCTACTGCTTCTGGTGATGGAATGGACCACACCTGGGACCTTGTCCTTGAACAGCCTCTGATTGCTGTTTCTTCTTTTTATGACCACT
Organism: Protopterus annectens; assembly: GCF_019279795.1. Lineage (NCBI taxonomy): Eukaryota > Metazoa > Chordata > Ceratodontiformes > Protopteridae > Protopterus > Protopterus annectens. Next base: position 1,757,893,725 of record NC_056744.1, on the reverse strand, counting down.
TCTTTGTCCTCCTGATAGTCCGATCTCACACGGGGCCGATGTTCTTCGTCTTCCATTGCTGCAGTCCTGACTATTGGGTATAGTCCGCGTCCAGTCGGCCCGAATACCAGAGTATAAGGCTGACGTCGGTCATGGCGCCTTAGACTGACGTCAGTACGTCAGGGTACTAATGCGCATGACCGACGTCATATCCTCAGTCTTTTTTGCCGCATGGTCCGATGCAGAAGCAGTTTTGCGAGTGCAGGTTGGCGTTCTGAGATATTTCCGAAACCGGAGTTTCAGACCGAAACAGAGTTGGCTAAGTACCCCGTTGGGGAACATTTTGGTTTTTTCTTGCCTCAGTATTTAACCGGATGTCAGAAAAAGTGAATAACTGTATTTCTTGTGGGAAGCAGATACCGCATAGGGATTATCATACATTGTGTATACCTTGTTTAGGGCCTGAGCACGACGTTGTTGGTTGCCGTTCTTGTGCTAGATTTAACAAACGCACTATTAAGAGGAGACTAGATTGTGCCAGGTTAGTGTTTGGGAAGCGTTGCAATTATACTATGCCGTCGGATGCTCCGACGCCCGCTTCATCCAAGAAGCGCAAGGACAAAACAGTGAAGCCTAGGGTTGATGAACCGGCAGTCCCGGACGTCGGTTCTTTAGAAGGCTCAGTGGAGCCAGAGGTTTTGCCAGGAGTTTCCATGGAGTCTCAGGCGGAAACTTTACTGTTACAGGATGTGCCTTCTCAGGAGGTAGGCCAGACTGAGGGGGCTTCTCAGGTAACTGTTCTTCCCTCTCTTCCCAAGGTAGTTAGGGCCTCTCCTTCGGTTGCCAAAGCTTCTTTTAGAGGTAGGCCAAGTTCAGCTTCTGTGGGGGCTTCTCCTAGCATTTCGGGCTCTGTACCTAAGAAACATATGCTTAAAATGGCAGAAGATTTGATTACTATGATTAGAGGTTCTATGCCCCTGCCTGATAAGAGGCCTAGGGTGGAACAGGAGTTTGATAGTTTTGAACAGTGTTCACAGGCTTCAGAGTCTTCTGCGGAAGACTTACAAGAGTATCCTACTTATTCTGATTCTGATGTGGATGATTCCACTCCTACAGCTTCTCCTCCTGAGGATTTCTCATTTTCAGAGACTCTGCATTCCATGAGGGAGCACTTTAAATGGGAAGGCCAGGATTACTCTGATTCCAGGAAAAGGCTTAGGGAATTTTTGTTTTTACCCCAGCAAAGGCCCTTAGCTATCCCACCTGTGTTGAATGTGGCGGAGGATGATTTTGCAGAGGCTTCCCTGAACCCTGACTCCTTGCCTCCTGCTCCTGTTAAGCCTGATAGGTATTATAGGGTGCCCGAAGCTCATAAGTATTTGTTTAAGAGTCCTAGGGCGGACCCAGAAACTGTTTCTCAGGGGCCTAAAGGTGTTAAAGCTTCTGTGGTTAAAAATCCTGTACCCTCTGATAAAGAGGCAAGGGCTTTGGATAGGTGGGGAAAGAAAGTGTATACTTCTTCCACTCTAGCCATGAGGGCGTTGAATTGTCAGTTTCACATGCTAAAATATCAAAATTATCTCCTTTCACAATTGAAATCTAAGGTGGATGCTTTGGCGGAAGGTATTGAGTGTAAAGAGTTGCTGGATTTGGTTCATGTGTCTGAACAAGTGGGTAAGCATTCTTTGCAGTGTGGTTTTGATGCTGTACAGGCCTCCTCGAGGGTGGCTGCTACTAGTTCTGTTCTTCGCAGGCATGCCTGGTTGAAGGATCAGAATTTGGCTGAGCATGTTAAGACAAGGATTTTGGATGCTCCTTTACAGTCTGATGTGTTGTTTGGATCGCCTGTGGAAGCAGTTTTAAAGAAAATGGAGGACAAAGCTAAGTCTATGCAAACTGTTAAAGATTTTTTGCAGGTGCAGCCTCCGAAGTTTAGTAGAAATTGGCCTGCTAAGGGGTGGACATATCCTGCTTATGATTCCCAGTCTAGGGGTAGGTCTAGACGTGGTAGGGGCAGGGCTCAAGGTTCTTTTAGGCCTAGATCAGGGAGTTCACCTGCTCAGACTTCTGGTGAGGGCAGGGGTCAGTCCTTTCGTAAACAGACCCAATGACCTGCCTTTTCAGCTGCCAGTGGATTCTCGTCTGGCAGCTCCTTTGGGAGGAAGACTGTCTCTTTTCAAAGAAAATTGGGATTTAATTACTCAAGACAGATGGGTGTTGGATATCATTCATCACGGTTACAGATTTTATTTCCACACAATGCCCCCTTTCAAAGGCATGCCAGATGTTCCTCCTCCACAAAGAAAAGAGGCTCACAAGCAAGTTTCTCAGTTACTCCAGATGGGGGCCATTCAGCCAGTCCCTGTATCAGAAAGGGGCCTAGGATTTTATTCTCGCCTGTTCCTGGTACCAAAGAAGGGGAACACGTGGAGACCAATTTTGGATTTATCCCTCCTCAACACTTATCTGGACATTCCCAAGTTCAAGATGTTGACGTTACAACAACTTTTACCTCTGCTGGGCAAAGATCACTGGATGGTAACTTTAGATCTCAAGGAAGCTTACCTTCATGTGCCTATAAGGCTAAGTTGCAGGAAGTATCTGCGGTTTCGAACTGGAAATTCTCATTATCAGTTCTCTGCATTGCCCTTTGGCTTATCTACTGCCCAGAGTATTCACAAAGGTTCTGGCTCCAGTGATAGCTTATTTCAGGCTTCAAGGAATTCAAATCTATCCTTACTTGGGCGACTGCCTGATTCTGGCTCAAGAAAAGGAAGACCTTCTACAGCATCTGGAGTATGTTATAGCAGTGCTAAGATGCCTAGGGTATTCTGTGAACGAAATAAAGTCCAGTCTAGTACCCTCTCAAGACATGTGCTTTCTGGGTGTGAGACTGAATACAGCAGCCCAGATGGCCTTTTTAACCCCGGACAAACAAAAGAGTCTGTCACTTTACTTCCATCAACTATCTCATCAGTCCGTGCTGACTGCAAGGACAGTCCTTCAAGCATTAGGGTTCATGGCATCTTGTATTCTGGTGCTTCCCAATGCCAAACTGCATATGAGGAAGCTGCAATGGTATCTCAAAATGTATGGACACAGCACTGCCAGGATTTGGACACTGTCATTCAAATAATACCTTGCCTTCAAAAAGAATTCTTGTGGTGGGCTCAGGAATGTCACCTAAACAAGGGACTCTCTGTGACCCGGCCAGAGGCGAGTCAGATTTTAACGACAGATGCCTCGGACATTGCTTGGGGAGCTCATCTAAATGGAAAGTGGATACAAGACAAGTGGCCTGCCAGACTACAGCATCTGCATATCAACTTGAAGGAGATGTTAGCAGTCCAGTTTGCATTAATGGCTTTCAAGGAGTTACTTCTTCCAGGGCAGGTGTTGATTCTAACAGACAACACAACTGTCATGTGGTACATCAACAAGCAAGGGGAACACATTCTTATCCTCTATGCAGGCAAGCAATGATTTTATGGGAGACTGCGTTAAGCTTGCAATTAACTCTTCAGGCAAGGTTTCTGCCAGGAGCACAGAACTCCTTAGCAGATGTGTTAAGCAGACAAATCATGGATCCCCACAGTGGAAACTGGATCTTCATGTATTTCAGAAATTGACAGTGTCATGGGGAACTCCAGACATAGATCTGTTCGCTTCTCCACTAAACCACCAGCTGCCACAGTATTGCACAAAGGGGTTTCATCACACAGCTTGGAAAGTGGATGCTCTGTCTTTCAGTTGGAAAAACCTTCATGTGTATGCCTTTCCACCTCTACCTCTTCTTCCAAAGGTACTATTAAAGGTCAGACAAGACAGGCCAAGGATGATTTTGATAGCTCCAGATTGGCCTCGGCAACACTGGTACCCACTACTACGCAGTCTGGTAAAGAAGCCTCCATGGCCTTTACCTCTGATTCCTCATCTGTTATCTCAGAAGGACGGTCATCTGCTCAATGTCAAGCTTCACTCTCTTCATCTAACAGCCTGGCATATTCTCTGTTGAAACACAGCAGGTCTCAACTTCCTCAACAAGTTTTAAATGTGATTATGGAAGCTAGAAGACCTAGTACAAGGAAGGTGTGCAGAAAAATGGAAGAGATTTTTATTTTGGAGTACAGCAAAGAATTTGGAGATTTCTGAGCCTAATTTGAGTGTGGCTCTTCAATATCTTACTGAGTTATTGGACAAAGGTTTGTCCTTCTCTTCCATTAAGATTCATGCTGCAGCAATTTCAGCTCACTATGATTGTGACCCCCCATTGTTTTCGCATCCTTTGTTCAAGCAGTTTCTTAGAGGGGCAAAGAATATAAGACCCCCACGTAGAGCTCCTACTCCTGCTTGGGATCTCAATTTTGTGTTGGAAAAACTTACTCTACAACCTTTTGAGCCTGCGGCTACTGCTGAATTGAAATACTTGTCATGGAAGACTGCTTTTCTGTTGGCTATTACTTCTGCAAGAAGGGTGTCTGAGTTGCAGGCCCTTATGGCAGTAGAGCCCTTTTTGATTTTCCATAAGGATAGGGTATCATTACGTACTAATCCTTCCTTTATGCCTAAGGTGGTTTCTAGTGTGGCATTAAACCAAACTATTCATTTGCCTACTTTTTATGCAGACCCCCAAAATAAAGGGGAAAAGATTTTGCACACTTTAGATGTACACAGGCAATTGCGATATTATTTAAGCAGGACTAAGGATTTTAGGCAGTCTCAGCAGTTGTTTGTTTCTTTTGCTTTGAGTTCACAGGGCAAGCCTGTGTCAAAACAAACTATTTCTAGGTGGATTGGCTTTTGCATTGCATTTTGTTATTCCCATCATGGCAAGGAGATTCCAGCTGGGATTAGGCCTCATTCCACTAGGGCTACTGCCACTTCAACAGCATTTCTAAGGGGTGGCAACTAAGGATATTTTGGAAGCAGCTACTTGGAGTTCAGTGCATACTTTCTCTAAGCATTATCACCTTCCTATCTACTCTAAGTCTAGGGCTGGTTTTGCCACAGCTGTTTTGCAAGGCATGTTGTCAGCTCCTACTTCTTCATAATTTGCCAGCCTCCCTTACCTCTGCTTTGGGATTCTACCCAATAGTCAGGACTGCAGCAATGGAAGACGAAGAACATAGTACAGTTTTGTACCTACCATAAATGTAGATGTTCGAGGATTCCATTGCTGCAGTCCAATTTACCCTCCCTCCTTCCACTCTGTATTTAGGGGTGGTTGTGTAGGTGAGTTTACATGCTTATATTTTTGTATATATTGTTGTATATATTGTACATGTTTTTGGTGCAGGTTTTTTGGGACTTGTCTTTTTAGGGTCTTCTGACATCTGGGGCAAGAAAAGACTGAGGATATGACGTCGGACATGCGCATTAGTACCCTGACGTACTGACGTCAGTCTAAGGCGCCATGACCGACGTCAGCCTTATACTCTGGTATTCGGGCCGACTGGACGCGGACTATACCCAATAGTCAGGACTGCAGCAATGGAATCCTCGAACATCTACATTTATGGTAGGTACAAAACTGTACTTTTCTTTGAACAGCCTTTAATTACTGTTTCTCCCTTTTATGGTCACTTGTTTGTCCTTCTTAAAGGCGAGCCTGTTGTGCTGGTTATTGCATAATTTGTTTTGAGAATGTGCAGTCAGACTCAATTTGAAGTACTTTAGGGGAAGCACATGGGATTATGGGTAGGGGAAGAGTCAGGGCTTTGGATACACAACTTCCAAAAGGTGCCAAGGTCTGATCCAATAACCCAAAGTTTGAATCGAATGAAAACAAGACAACACATAGGACTGTAGGTTCTAGTCTTGCTTCAAATGACTGCGCTCATTTAGTCTTGCAGTTAGCTCAGATGATTAAGGCTCAGTCTAGCAGTTAGCTCAGATGATTAAGGCTCAATCTCGCAGTTAGCTCCAATGATTAAGGCTGGGACTCAGTCAAGCAGTTAGCGCCGATGATTAAGGCTCAGTCTAGCAGTTAGCTCAGATGATTAAGGCTCAGTCTAGCAGTTAGCTCAGATGATTAAGGCTCTAGACCAGTAATGAACATACGTGATGTGCTTCCTTTCACCTCCATTTCCCTCCTGTGTGACTCTCAGCAAGTCACTGAACCAGACAGAACTCCAAGGTCATTGTTGAAAAGGGACAGTTGTGCCCAGTGGCTTGCTCATTTAACAAATGTATAAATTAAAAAAGGTGTACTTGCATTATTTTTCTGCTATACTATTTAATTCTATTAAGTTATTGAGCAATTCCATTTAGAATGTGATATAAAAAGTTGTCATCTTTACCTTAATTTTTGTGGTGTAGATTTGAAGTAACACTCACTCTGGCTATTGCACTCATTTATGAGATGCTTCTTACAGATAAAGATAACTGTTTGTGTTTAGGTACAAGCGTGGCATTGTGTTGCACATAACTGTTTGTGTTTAGGTACAAGCATGGCATTGCACTGCACATAACTGTTTGTGCTTAGGTACAAGCGCGGCATTGTTCATAGGTTCATACTAGGCTATCTGCCCGAGGGCATTTACAAGCCTAGCCCATCGTTTTGTGGCTTACGCCACCCCTTTAGTATGGGGAACTATACCCATTATTTTGCTGTGCCTCTGTCGAGCAGTGACATTGAGGTAATCCCTGGGGTATATCTGCGATCTCCCATCCATTGGTCAAGATTTCTCTTGAACAAGGCCAGCGACGTGCTCTGCCTCACATATACCGGGATTTTGTTCCACAGCATAGGGAGTCTTTGGGTGATAAATCTATCCCTCCAGCACGTCCTATTAATAGCCGTGTCGAGGTTTAAGTCTCTCGCCCTTGTGGCTCTGATGGATCTTGATTTTTTGAGGTGAAGCATATTCATCAAATCTGGGTTTGACATGGCCTTGTATGTTAGGCAAAGGTCACCTCTGAGCAAGCGTGGCGACTGAATAGAGCTGGAGTTCTTTCAGTCGGGCAGCATAGGACAGATTTTTGAGACCCTTTATCCTTTTGGTGAGGAACTTTTGTGGCCTCTCCAGCTGCTGCAAGTGTCGGGTCAGATACATTCCGAATGGGGCATTGTACTCAATCATTGGTCTGATGAGTGATGAGTAAAGGGAGACCATGACCTCCCTTGATCTAGATGAGAATCCCTTCATGATAAGGTGGGCAATGTAGAAGGTCTTCCTAACTACTTTAGCTACATGGGTGTCGAATGATAGACTACTATCAACCTGGGTCCCCAGGTCCCTGATAACTTCTTCTGTGCTCAGTGGATTGCCACCTATTTGGTAGCTAGGGGTAACCTTGTTTTTCCCGAAGGGTATGACTATGCATTTTTGGCATTTAACTTTAGGCCATGGCTCTGGCACCAGTTATCCGTTTCTGTGAGACCCTTCTGAAGGATATCTGTGTCAGATGTGTTTTCTACTATGGCGCCCAGTTTGCAGTCATCTGCAAACTTTGTCAGCCATAACCCTCCTGTGTTTGCTTGTACTTGAAAAGTAGATGCCAAACAAGAGTGGGCCCAGGACTGAGCCCTGTGGGACACCACTTGTGACAGGCTTTGAGTCTGACATGGCGCCAGCAACTCTGACCCTGTGGGTTCTGTCACTCAGCCAGTTTGCAATCCATCTTGTGATGTATGGGTTAACATTTAAGCTGATGAGTTTTTCAATGATACCCGAGTGGGGTATTGTATCGAAGGCCTTCGCCAGATCGAGGTAGGCTGTATGGACTGCCTTTCCCTCATCAATGGCTTTGGTGACTGTTTTGAAAAGGTCAACCAAGTTTAAAAGGCATGATCTGCCTTTGACAAAGCCAAACTGGGTTGGATCCAAAGTCTGCAAATTCCCTATGTCTTTATTTATGAGGTCCATTATGATCCTCTCCATGGCTTTGCAGATAAGGCTTGTCAAGCTAATGGGCGGTAATTTCCAGGGTCGGTGGAGGCACCGCCTTTGTGAAGTGGGACCACAGTTGCAGTGCGCCACTCCTGGAGTGCGTATCCAGAGGTAAGACTTTGATTAAACAGCTGTCCTAGCTGTGGGTTTAATTCATCATTGAGTTCATGGAGCACACAGCCGGGGACACCATCGGGTCCCATGGATGCTGTGTTTTTTGCTTTGGAGAGAGCAGTTCTCACTTGGGCGTTGGAAATGTTTGGGGGGCTGCAATCGTTTGGAATAGATATCTCACCTTTTGGGGAGGAAGGGGGGGAGAAGTTTGCACTGAACCTGTCAGCCAGTATGTTGGCAATGTCTGTAGGATCAGTAATCTTCACATCATTTTGAACTAGTTCTGAGCATATCTGGGAGTTTCCTCCCAGGTTTCTAACATAGCTAAAGAAGGCCTTATGATTGTCTTTTGAGTCTTTAGCTATTTTTCTCTCAAAATTTGCTTTGGATGATTTTATGAGAGCTCTTAGTTTTTTACTTGTAGTGATCAAGGGTGTCTTACCTTTTAAGGATTTTGCTCTATCTTGTAGTAGCTTCCTCCTTTTGTTGTAGAGTTTGTTTATGGCTGGGGTCCACCAGACTGGACGCTTGCCTTTGGTACAAAGAGTCTTTGTTTTGCTTGGGATTGCCTTATCCATGCAGTCCTGCAGGTGCTGGTAGAAGGCATTTGTAAGTGATTCAGCGGCTTGAGTACTGTTTTCCGCCTCGGGGCCTTAAAGGAGACCACACTAGTCTTTAGAAGTGTGAAGTCGGCTTTCGAAAAGTTCTTTACTGTGGTCTTTTTTAATTCAGGTGGGGGTGGGATGAGGACCTCCAGCGAGATTAGTTTGTGATCTGATCTCACCAGTGAGGGGTATACTTCCGGTGTTGAACATTGTGCTCCCATGTTCGTGATGATGAGATCAAGTATGTTATCTCCTCTTGTGGGGATGGTGGCTAGTTGTTCCATGGCATTTGAGTTTATGAATTCCAGGAACTTTTGGGCTAGGGTGTTTGGGCTTGAGTAGTGTCCCCAGTCTATATTAGGGTAATTGAAGTCACCTAGTATGATGGTGTTTGGTGATACATTTATGCCCTCTAGTGTTTTCAGGAAGGCCATGTGAGGTTCCTGAGTTTGTGAGGGTGGCCTGTAACATGCTACAATTTGCAGAGCAGTCTTGCCTATGGTTAATTGCACCTGGATGGTCTCCGATGCATCGTGCGTTGCCACCAGTCTTGAGGTGTGGGTGTCCTTGATGAATATGGATACCCCTCCTTTCTTGGTATTGTCCGGATTTTGGGGCGAACGCATGATATGAGGTAAAACCTGATAGTGCTGGGGTGCTCTCAGGAGCCTTGAACCAGGTTTCTGTCACAGCACAGACATCGATGTTCTCCATACTGAGAAGGGCCTCGAGTGCGTGCATTTTGAGATTTAGACTTCTGGCATTGAGCAGCATTACCCTTAGTTTTTTCCTTTTTGTGTTCTAGGGTGGTAGGTTTAGAATTTGAGCCTTGCCTAAAAAGGCACTATGGGGTGGCAAGAGCCTTTGCCAATATCCGAATCCCAGGGTGACAGGTGCAAGCCGTCCCTTGCGAAGCAGCGTGGCTTGTCCAGCATGTCATCCCAGGCAGACAGACACTGGATCCCCTTTGAATGACACCAGTGTTTAAGCCAATTGTTAAAGCTGATCATCTTATCTCTGTATTGTGGCATCATTCTTGGTGAAGGTAGGATACTGCTCAAGGTCAGGGTCATACCTGCCTGGGCTACATAATCAGAGAGCTCCTCAATGTCTCTTTTCATGTAGTCCAAGGAGGTGCGTCTCAGGTCGTTTACACCAGCGTGGACAATGACTGAGTCATATTTGTACCTGCTGTTGAGAGACCTGAGTGCTTGCGTTATGTGGCGGATTCTAGCGCCCGACAGGCAGCTTACTGTGACCTTCTCCTTACTCAGTCTGGTGAGCGGGATGTCAGTGTGTCTGACTATGGAGTCACCAATGACTAGTGTGTCTGGCATTGTGTTTGGCCTTAAGGGCTGTGACTGTTTGACACTCTGACTGTGAGGTCTATGTGTTGCAGGTGTTGTGTTCTGAGGTGGTGGTTGTTTGGGTGTCTGCTTTGGTGGCCTCTGCTGTTTTGGTAGATTTTTGATCAGAGCCTCCCGAGTATGTCTTTGTGTGTTTATGTGTATGATTTGAGGTTGTGATGGTACTATGTGAGACTGGGTCTATAGTGTGTGTGGTAACCTTCTCCTCCTGACTGGTCTTGCCAGTCCTATGTTGAGAGAGCTCAGCCTCCAGTTTGGCCGTATAGTTGCATCTCTCGCATGTATTTGCGTTTTGTGGGAGGAGGAGAGGGTTGTCTGTGTACATGAGGCAATTGTAACATTGCCTCAATATTCCCAGGTTCATCAGCTGAGCAGGAGAGGACACTAGCAACTGATCCCTCGACATGCTAGAAGGAATAGACAAAAAACTTTAAAAAAGAATCCGGGGGATGTGGGTGACCTAGAAATGGGGGTTTGCCTTTTTGGGGTACTATCTATGACAAGAGTGCCGTATCAAGGTAATAAGTACTGTAGGAGCAAGTGCTAGGTTTAACAGATAGAGAATAGTCTACTTGGAGTCAAGTAGAGATGATCTTTTTAGTTATAGGATACGCAGATTAGATCAGTAGTATAGTTCGAGGAAGGTAGTTTTAAGGGAAAATTTGAAGAGTGGACTTTAGGTGGCCCGAATAGTTTAAACCTGCTTAACCGGCGCTGCCCTAGTGTGCAACAGTGGCAACTCCGCGCTAAAGCACGTTAAAGCGTGCTTGATAGCAGGGGATGGAAAAGAGCAGGAATAGGCCCAAAAGGGACAACAAAACTACAGTTTCAAGTCAGTAACCACCTCTCCGGGGGGCAGGGAAGCTGCTCAATGTTAGTCACTGCCACTGATCAACAAAGAGACCCTCCTTCAGCCCAAGCAAAAATGGCCTCACAGAAACTTTCAAACAGTTCAGGAACAGCAAGCCTGTAACTGAACTTTTTTAACTCTCAGAAAAGTGGGAAAAAAGCAAGATTTTTTTTTTTGTTTTTTACAGAGATAGCAGAGGTTCAAAAGTAATATCAAGTTATAACAGTGCAGTAAATGACCCCACACAAGAGTGCTAGGTCAAGGACAGAAAATATGCAAGTTTTAAGAAAAAAAACGATTTAAAATTAAGTGCAAACAGGAAATTCAGCAAACAGCTTTTGGTTGTGCTCTAAATACAGCTACTAATATAGAAATCAAGTTTAACAAGCCAGAAAATGCTCAAGCTAGGCAGCTATGCAGAAAAACTTAGCAAATAAACAGAGAAAAAATACTTAAAATCTCAAAAGTGGCTCCCTTCTTCTCTCAGCGTTTTTTCCTCTTGGAGGGTGCTTCACCAACAGCCAACAAGCCTGAAAAGACGCCAAAACCACGAGGCAACTAGGTTTTAAGAGAGGAAGATGAAGAAGTTATGGAAATGACCCCTAGTGGCCAATAAAACTACAGATGTTCTTCGTTTCCCATTGCTGCAGTCCTTACTATTGGGTAGTCCGCTATCCAGTCGGCCCGAATACCAGAGTATAAGGCTGACGTCGGTCAGGGCGCATTAGACTGACGTCAGTACGTCAGGGTACTAATGCGCATGACCGACGTCATATCCTCAGTCTTTTTTGCCGCATGGTCCGATGCAGAAGCAGTTTTGCGAGTGCAGGTTGGCGTTCTGAAATATTTCCGAAACCGGAGTTTCAGACCGAATCAGAGTTGGCTAAGTACCACATTGGGGAACATTTTGGTTTCTTCTTGCCTCAGTATTTAACCGGATGTCAGAAAAGTGAATAACTGTATTTCTTGTGGGAAACAGATACCTCATAGGGATTACCATACATTGTGTATACCTTGTTTAGGGCCTGAGCACAACGTTGTTGGTTGCCGCTCTTGTGCTAGGTTTAACAAACGCACTATTAAGAGGAGGTTAGACTGTGCCAGGTTAGTGTTTGGGAAGCGTTGCAATTATAAAATGCCGTCGGATGCTCCGGCGCCCGCTTCCAAGAAGCGCAAGGACAAAACAGCGAAGCCTAGGGTTGATGAACCGCAGTCCCGGACGTCGGTTCTTTAGAGGCTCAGTGGAGCCAGAGGTTTTGCCAGGAGTTTCTATGGAGTCTCAGGCAGAAACTTTACTGTTACAGGACGTACCCTCTCAGGAGGTAGGCCAGGCTGAGGGGGCTTCTCAGGTAACTGTTCTTCCCTCTCTTCCCAAAGTAGTTAGAGCCTCTCCTTCTGTTGCCAAAACTTCTTTTAGAGGTAGGCCAAGTTCAGCTTCAGTGGGGGCTTCTCCTAGCATTTCGGGTTCTGTACCTAAGAAACATATGCTTAAAATGGCAGAAGATTTGATTACTATGATTAGAGGTTCTATGGGCCCTCCTGATAAGAGGCCTAGGGTGGAACCAGAGTTTGACAGTTTTGGACAGGGTTCAGAGGCTTCTGAGTCTTCTGCGGAAGATTTGCAGGAGTTTCCTCCTTATTCTGATTCTGATGTGGATGATGCCACTCCTTCTGCTTCTCCTCCTGAGGATTTCTCATTTTCAGAGACTCTGCATTCCATGAGGGAGCACTTTAAATGGGAAGGCCAGGATTACTCTGATTCCAGGAAAAGGCTTAGGGAATTCTTGTTTTTACCCCAGCATAGGCCCTTAGCTATACCTCCTGTGTTGAATGTGGTGGAAGATGTTTTTGCAGAGGCTTCCCTGAACCCTGACTCTTTGCCTCCTGCTCCTGTTAAACCTGATAGGTACTATAGGGTGCCCGAAGTTCATAAGTATTTGTTTAAAAGTCCTAGGGCGGACCCAGAAACTGTTTCTCAGGGGCCTAAAGGGGTTAAAGCTTCTGTGGTTAAAAATCCTGTCCCCACTGACAAAGAGGCAAGGGCTTTGGATAGGTGGGGCAAGAAAGTGTATACTTCTTCCACTCTAGCCATGAGAGCGTTGAATTGTCAGTTTCACATGCTGAAATATCAGAATTATCTCCTTTCACAATTGAAATCTAAGGTGGATGCTTTGGCGGAAGGTATTGAGTGTAAAGCGTTGCTGGATTTGGTTTATGTGTCTGAACAAGTGGGCAAGCATTCTTTGCAATGTGGTTTTGATGCTGTGCAGGCCTCCTCGAGGGTGGCTGCCACTAGTTCTGTTCTTCGCAGGCATGCCTGGTTGAGGGATCAGAATTTAGCTGAGCATGTTAAGACACGGATTTTGGATGCTCCTTTACAGTCTGATGTGTTGTTTGGTTCACCTGTGGAAGCAGTTTTAAAGAAAATGGAGGACAAAGCTAAGTCTATGCAAACTGTTAAAGATTTTTTGCAGGTACAGCCACCGAAGTTTAGTAGAAATTGGCCTGCTAAGGGGTGGACATATCCTGCTTATGATTCCCAGTCTAGGGGTAGGTCTAGACGTGGTAGGGGCAGATCTCAAGGTTCTTTTAGGCCTAGAACAGGGAGTTCACCTGCTCAGACTTCTGGTGAGGGCAGGGGTCAGTCCTTTCGTAAACAGACCCAATGACCTGCCTTTTCGGCTGCCAGTAGATTCTCGTCTGGCAGCTCCTTTGGGAGGACGACTGTCTCTTTTCAAAGAAAATTGGGATTTAATTACTCAAGACAGATGGGTGTTGGACATCATTCACCACGGTTACAGGTTTTATTTCCATACAATGCCCCCTTTCACAGGCATGCCAGACGTTCCTCCTCCACAAAGAAAAGAGGCTCACAAGCATGTTTCTCAGTTACTCCAAATGGGGGCCATTCAGCCAGTCCCTGTATCAGAAAGGGGCCTAGGATTTTATTCTCGCCTGTTCCTAGTACCAAAGAAGGGGAACACGTGGAGACCGATTTTGGATTTATCTCTCCTCAACACTTATCTGGACATTCCCAAGTTCAAGATGTTGACGTTACAACAGCTTTTACCTCTGCTGGGCAAAGATCACTGGATGGTAACTTTAGATCTCAAGGAAGCTTACCTTCATGTGCCTATAAGGCTAAGTTGCAGGAAGTATCTGCGGTTTCGAGCTGGAGATTCTCATTATCAGTTCTCTGCATTGCCCTTTGGCTTATCTACTGCCCAGAGTATTCACAAAGGTTCTGGCTCCAGTGATAGCTTACTTCAGGCTACAAGGAATTCAAATCTATCCTTACTTAGACGACTGCCTGATTCTGGCTCAAGAAAAGGAAGACCTTCTACAGCATCTGGAATATGTTATAGCAGTGCTAAGATGCCTAGGGTATTCTGTGAGCGAAATAAAGTCCAGTCTAGTACCCTCTCAAGACATGTGCTTTCTGGGTGTGAGACTGAATACAGCAGCCCAGATGGCCTTTTTAACCCCGGACAAACAAAAGAGTCTATCACTTTACTTCCATCAACTATCTCATCAGTCCGTGCTGACTGCAAGGACAGTCCTTCAAGCATTAGGGTTCATGGCATCTTGTATTCTGGTGCTTCCCAATGCCAAACTGCATATGAGGAAGTTACAATGGTATCTCAAAAATGTATGGACACAGCACTGCCAGGATTTGGACACTGTCATTCGAATAATACCTTGCCTTCAAAGAGAATTTTTGTGGTGGGCTCAGGAATGTCACCTAAACAAGGGACTCTCTGTGACCCGGCCAGAGGCGAGTCAGATTTTAACGACAGATGCCTCGGACATTGCTTGGGGAGCTCATCTAAATGGGAAGTGGATACAAGACAAGTGGCCTGCCAGACTACAGCATCTACATATCAACATGAAGGAGATGTTAGCAGTCCAGTTTGCATTACTGGCTTTCAAGGAGTTACTTCTTCCAGGGCAGGTGTTGATTCTAACAGACAACACAACTGTCATGTGGTACATCAACAAGCAAGGGGGAACACATTCTTATCCTCTATGCAGGCAAGCAATGATTTTATGGGAGACTGCGCTCAGCTTGCAACTTACTCTTCAGGCAAGGTTTCTGCCAGGAGCACAGAACTCCTTAGCAGATGTGTTAAGCAGACAAATCATGGATCCCCACAGTGGAAACTGGATCTTCATGTATTTCAGAAATTGACAGTGTCATGGGGAACTCCAGACATAGATCTGTTCGCTTCTCCACTAAACCACCAGCTGCCAAAGTTTTGCACAAAGGGGTTTCATCACACAGCTTGGAAAGTGGATGCTCTGTCTTTCAGTTGGAAAAACCTTCATGTGTATGCCTTTCCACCTCTGCCTCTTCTTCCAAAGGTACTGTTAAAGGTCAGACAAGACAGGCCAAGGATGATTTTGATAGCTCCAGATTGGCCTCGGCAACACTGGTACCCACTACTACGGAGTCTGGTAAAGAAGCCTCCATGGCCTTTACCTTTGATTCCACATCTGTTATCTCAGAAGGACGGTCATCTGCTCAATGTCAAGCTTCACTCTCTTCATCTAACAGCCTGGCACATTCTGTGTTGAAACACAGCAGGTCTCAACTTCCTCAACAAGTTTTAAATGTGATTATGGAAGCTAGAAGACCTAGTACAAGGAAAGTGTACGCAGGAAAATGGAAGAGATTTTTATTTTGGAGTAAAGCAAAGAATTTGGAAATTTCTGAGCCTGATATAAGTGTGGCTCTTCAATATCTTACTGAGTTACTGGACAAGGGTTTGTCCTTCTCTTCCATTAAGGTTCATGCTGCAGCAATCTCAGCTCACTATGATTGTGACCCACCTTTGTTTTCGCATCCTTTGTTCAAGCAGTTTCTTAGAGGGGCAAAGAATATAAGACCCCCACGTAGAGCTCCTACTCCTGCTTGGGATCTCAATTTTGTGTTGGAAAAACTTACTCTACAACCTTTTGAGCCTGCCGCTACTGCTGAATTGAAATATTTGTCATGGAAGACTGCTTTTTTGTTGGCTATTACTTCTGCAAGAAGGGTGTCTGAGTTGCAGGCCCTTATGGCAGTCGAGCCCTTTTTGATTTTCCATAAGGATAGGGTATCATTACGTACTAATCCTTCCTTTATGCCTAAGGTGGTTTCTAGTGTGGCTTTAAACCAAACTATTCATTTGCCTACTTTTTATGCAGACCCCCAAAATAAAGGGGAAAAGATTTTGCATACTTTAGATGTACACAGGCAATTGCGTTATTACTTAAGCAGGACTAAGGATTTTAGGCAGTCTCAGCAGTTGTTTGTTTCTTTTGCTTTGAGTTCGCAGGGCAAGCCTGTGTCAAAACAAACTATTTCTAGGTGGATTGGCTTTTGCATTGCATTTTGTTATTCCCATCATGGCAAGGAGATTCCAGCTGGGATTAGGCCTCATTCCACTAGGGCTACTGCCACTTCAACAGCATTTCTAAGGGGGGTGGCAACTAAGGATATTTTGGAAGCAGCTACTTGGAGTTCAGTGCATACTTTTTCTAAGCATTATCACCTTCCTATCTACTCTAAGTCTAGGGCTGGTTTTGCCACAGCTGTTTTGCAAGGCATGTTGTCAGCTCCTGCTTCTTTGTGATTTGCCAGCCTCCCTTACCTCTGCTTTGGGATTCTACCCAATAGTAAGGACTGCAGCAATGGGAAACGAAGAACATAGTACAGTTTTGTACCTACCATAAATGTAGATGTTCGAGGATCCCATTGCTGCAGTCCAATTTACCCTCCCTCCTTCCCCTCTGTGTTTAGGGGTGGTTGTGTAGGTGAGGTTGCATACTGATATTTTTGTATATATTCTTGTATATATTGTCCTTATTTTTGGTGCAGGTATTTTGGGCCTTGTCTTTTTAGGGTCTTCTGACATCTGGGGCAAGAAAAGACTGAGGATATGACGTCGGTCATGCGCATTAGTACCCTGACGTACTGACGTCAGTCTAATGCGCCCTGACCGACGTCAGCCTTATACTCTGGTATTCGGGCCGACTGGATAGCGGACTACCCAATAGTAAGGACTGCAGCAATGGGATCCTCGAACATCTACATTTATGGTAGGTACAAAACTGTACTTTTCAAGTCAGTAACCACCTCTCCGGGGGGCAGGGAAGCTGCTCAATGTTAGTCACTGCCACTGATCAACAAAGAGACCCTCCTTCAGCCCAAGCAATAATGGCCTCACAGAAACTTTCAAACAGTTGCACATAACTGTTTGTGTTTAGGTACAAGCGTGGCATTGCATTGCACATAACTGTTTGTGTTTAGGTACAAGCATGGCATTGTGTTGCACATAACTGTTTGTGTTTAGGCACAAGCGTGGCACTGCGTTGCACATAACTGTTTGTGTTTAGGTACAAGCGTGGCATTGTGTTGCACATAACTGTTTGTGTTTAGGTACAAGCATGGCATTGCATTGCACATAACTGTTTGTGTTTAGGTACAAGCATGCCATTGTGTTGCACATAACTGTTTGTGTTTAGGTACAAGCATGGCATTGTGTTGCACATAACTGTTTGTGTTTAGGTACAAGCATGGCATTGCATTGCACATAACTGTTTGTGTTTAGGTACAAGCGTGGCATTGTGTTGCATATAACTGTTTGTGTTTAGGTACAAGCGTGGCATTGTGTTGCACATAACTGTGTGTAGGTACAAGCGTGGCATTGTGTTGCACATAACTGTTTGTATTTAGGTACAAGCGTGGCATTGTGTTCCACTTAACTGTTTTTGTTTAGGTACAAGCATGGCATTGTGTTGCACATAATTGCATTTAGGTACAAGCATGGCATTGTGTTGCACATAACTGTTTGTGTTTAGGTACAAGCATGGCGTTGCATTGCACGTAACTGTGTTTAGGTACAAGCGTGGCATTGTGTTGCATATAACTGTTTGTGTTTAGGCACAAGCGTGGCACTGCATTGCACATAACTGTTTGTGTTTAGGTACAAGCATGGCATTGTGTTGCACATAACTGTTTGTATTTAGGTAAAAGCGTGGCATTGTGTTCCACTTAACTGTTTGCGTTTCGGTACAAGCATGGCATTGTGTTGCACATAAATGCGTTTAGGTACAAGCATGGCATTGTGTTGCACATAACTGTTTGTATTTAGGTACAAGAGTGGCATTGTGTTGCACATAATTGTTTGTGTTTCGGTACAAGCATGGCATTGTGATGCTTAAAGCTAGACTGAGGGATGGGGACAAATTGTTTCGTGGTACATTCTGATACAGTGCAACTAACTGTAAGTAGGGGACATAGTCTTGTGATTTAAATAAGAAAAGGAGTAGAAGTATGTAAAACTGAAGCATACCATACCATACAGAATGCTAACTTGGTGCTGTTCCTTTACATTTTAGGTTTTCCAGTCCTCTCTCACAACATGTATTTCTGCTAGCATGATGCTCTGTGATCATTACCTAGCTGAACAAGAGGATATTAAAAAATGAGGAAGCGGGAGAAATGGAACACATCATTCCTAATTTACACTTGATCAAGAACAGATTATAGTTTCAGTTGTCCTGCTCTGGTTCATTCTTTTCCTTTGGAAGTGTTTGCCATATTTTCCAGTGCAGTTCTTACTGTTATCTAACGTGTTGTCTATGTGATGCTTGTTTTATGCACTCTATTTTCTGGGTAGTTTTGTAGGAATCAAGCAACCAGAGATGATCCAAGTGATGACAGAATGGCCAATGGCAATCCAGCCCTGTCCTGGGAGCAGTCTGGTGCAGTCCAGTGCCACATTCCTAGGAGGGATGGAGCTGCACAGGGTGCTCTCTGAGTCAGAGATTTGGCTACTGAAGAAAATTTAAATTGGTTCTTCATGTGTCTCCCTTTTTTTATTGATTGATTTTATTTATTGCGTGAACATTGATTATTGAATATCAATTTATTCTTCATTATTTGTTTTTATTTATCCATCCATTTTACTTTGTTTTGTCTCTTTTGCTAAACTTATACAAATAAAATAAAAGTGATACTTTGCTGTGAAATGTGTGGTACATTAGCTATATAGAGAAATATTAACTGGTATACTGATTGACAATAGTTTTCTGTTCTTTCAAAAAAGAAATACAGTGGTTATAACTGAACTACAGAGAAGGAGAAACTGACGCTGACTCAGGCAGCATAACCATGTCAGGAGACTCAAATTCAATCTGAACAGAACAAAAGCAGTGATTTTTGGCATTTAGAAATTGTCTTTTCATTGTCAAATGGAACCATACTGGTCCTGATGGTAGACCTCTAAAAAAAACTGTAAAGCCCATAAAATATCTTTGGGTCTGACTGGACCCTTTACTTTCTCAATTCATCCACTATATTAAAAATATACTTTCATTAATACTTTGTGAATGTAACTCCTTCAAAAATCTGAAAAAAAGAAGGCTGTACAGTGCAGAATTGCATCTGCCACTATACTGTTTGAGCAGACAGGAGGCTTCATCACTGCATTGCAGTCATGCAGGCTGTCTGCCTTCCATTAGTTCAGATCTGTATAAAGATCTTTGCATGGACCAGTGTAAGGCCTTACATAACTTACCTCTATCAAACAAACTTTCAAAATCTTCTGACTGATGCAGTCTTACTTCCCCTTCCACTTTTTTCACTTGCCTGTGCTGATGAAGCTTTCTCCCATATAAGCCTTTCTACCTGGAACTCACTCGCAAGCACCCTTCATCAGCTACCTACCATCTAATTCATCCCAGCTAGCTTAACGTGCAGCTACATGGATCTGTAACTTCAGTGTCTTCTTATCACCCTTCTTTCTTTATATCTGCAGGACTGTATTCCCTGTGACATATATTTCAGGAATAGTTCTAAGTATTTTTCTTTTATATAGTGATACCAGTCCAAAAGCATGTAACCATGCAGCAAGACAAAACCAGGAATACAGAAAAGAAGCTGACATAGTGCCGCTTTGCCAAGGACCTCAGTGAAAAAGTGAACCACTTGTATTGAATATTCGCAGTGTCTTAAGTCCGCACATTGAGAAAATAATAAAAATCAGATTTAGTCATAAGATAAAACGACGGTTAAGTGCTTTGTCCCAAATAAATGGACTTCTTCAGAACCGTCATAAAACACAACCAACTCCTTTATAACTACGGGAATTCATTGACAAATCATATGGTCAATTAACTAAAATCCACCCAAATAAAACCAAATGCAAAAACAAAAATACAAAGAATTCCTGCTGTGAATAATATTAAGAATAGTTGTTGAAAACTTGTATGCAATAAATGAACCATTAAAATTTATCCAAACAACATTTCTTTACATTTGAGCAGCTTTATATTTTAAAACGGGTAGTATTGAAATGCAATCATTGAGACCTTTACCAATGGCAATGTTTAATCTAAGCTGCCAAAACAATGCCCTCATTTCAAGTTGGGTTTCCCAGTTCCCCCTCTAACATCCTGGGGAACAACTTCTACTATGGCAAACAAAAACTTAGTAAATCCTAAACATTCCTGTACATGCCAACATAAGGCATTTTTATTACCTGTACTAATTGCATAAGTATGTCCATATACTCTCCTTTGGAAATGATGCTCCATTTTTCCAATATAAAAACTGAAACATTTTTGGCAGACTGCAATATAAACCACCCCCTTAGTTGAATAATACAATGTTAACAGGAGGGTGGCCAACTGATACCACTGTTTCTTCCAAAATAAAAAGATTTCTTAGTAACCTCTTTACAATCATTGTTAAAGTATGGAAAATAACACAGTTGTTCAAATAAATATTGAAAATGATGGTCCATCTTAAAAACAAAGGTTGGAGTAGAACCCAAAATTTAAAAAATAGTTTTGCTAGTCTTAAAAACACTTCAATTCTTGTTCACAATTTCTTTAATAGAATTTGCATAGTTAAAAGTAACCACTAAGGCATGTGTGTATTTAACCATAGAAACTGTGTTGAGATCCTAAGATGGGCTGGGCTTGTGTATAACACACTACATTATTGCTTTTAGTTAGAGAGATTGTAACACATTATCCCATGTAACAGCTGTGTAATTTCAAGTATAACGTGGAAACTGACTTACACATAATAAGCTGACTATATCTGAGTGCTTCAAAATGTTGTTCTCACTTGTTTATTTATTTTTTTCCCAGGGTGCAGTGCTGATCTGCATGGACCATTTTCAGACATACCCTGAGAGCAGAGTCTGGTTAAATGACTTACTCAGAGTCAGACAGTTAGGCAATGGAGGCCGAGAGAATCAAACCTTGCACCTCTAGACCATGAGGAGCATTTCATTACTAGCTTCTTAAGGCTGTAAACCAACTGCCAGACCTTTGCACTGGAAATTCTAACAGTGGAAGTTCCACTGACCCCAGTAGCATAGACAATCAGGCACAGCTGAAATTAAGTTTATGATGACTATGGTGAGAAGGATTCACACAGCGGGGTGTGGCAGAAAAAATAAAAAGCAGAATTTGGTGAGGAATCCATATAATGACATCAGGCCATTACCTCTATTAACCTGTCATGAATGAAGAAAAAAAGTAAGAGATTAAGAAATATGAGCTTCAGATGCATTATGACAAATAAGAAATTTTCATTTTCATAAATAAATGTATTTAGAGACTTCAGCAAATTACAAGATGCATCACGCAAGTCTTACTAGCTTTTACATAAAGTGTTGCCTGTCTTGCTACCTAGACAGCAATTTTAAGAAGAACAAATAAACAGTAAGTACTAATACACTAATACAAGGCATTGACTTTCATTCTCAGAATTTTCTGCAGAAATTACCAGACAATAAATGACAATGACAGATTCTATCACGTCTAATATTTTTGTCAGTTAAAATCTTGAAATAGTAATATGACTAAGTGCATAAATACATGATGTTCTTCGTGTTTCACTGTTGCAGTCATTACATTTGGGTTATCTGCTGGCAGGTTGCCCTCAGTCGGCCTGACTATCAAAGTCTTGGGTCCTGCGTCGGTTGTTGTCTCCTCTTCCATGATGCCAGGTTGTCAGGGGTATAAAACAGGCAGCCGATACCATTTTCTTTAGTCTTTCTTGCCGCGCAGTGCCCGAAGCAGAAGCAGTTCGCAAGTGCCAGTCGGCTGACTCCTGAAATTTTCTAATTCAAGTTTCAGTACCAAAGTCTTCAATTAAAGCTAAGTACCCCGCTGGGGAAACTTTTTTTTGCTCCATACCGATGTCAGTAAAAGTTAATAATTGCATTACTTGTGGGAAGCAAATACCTCATAAGGATTTTCATTTGTACTGTATTCCTTGCCTAGGCCCAGATCATAACGTGCCTTGCTGCTGGTTTTGTGCTAGATTTAACCAACGCACTATTAAGCGTCGGTATATCTTTGCTTCAGAATATTTTGGAAACAGATTTAGCTACCCTGAAATGTCGTTGGATAGCAATCCGACTACCGGAGTTCACAAAAAGTGCAAAGAAAATGACAGAGACAGACCATCGAGGTCCAAAACCGACGACAAAGCTTCTCCTAAGCCAGTCACTGGTTCGCCGGTACTCAGTGAGGTGCTTTCACAGCCCCTGATACCTGCTACTTTCGAGTTGCAGGCCTCTACCAAGACCCACGTGGAGTCCGGCATGCCACATGATTCTCAAAGTATTGTACCCGCAGATGTCTCTCCCTCGGATGGGTCCAGAGCCGGTGAGCCGGCACTGGCTTCTGAGGGTGTCTTCAGGCCTCAGCATTTCTATATAAAACTGATGCCAGCTTCAAAAACAAAGACAAAAGCAACTTCTAAGGCTAAATAAATGATGCATGAGCCATGTGCTCAGGCCTCTATGCCCAAAAAGTAGATGATCAAAATGGCTGAAGACTTAATTACCTTGATCAGGGGTTCCCAACCCCCCCCCCCCCCGATAAGAGGCCTAGGTAAGACACTGATTATGAATCTTCAGATCAGGTTTCTATTTCTTCTGATCATGAATTCTCTATACCACTGTATGAGGATTCAGATGCAGAGGAATCCATCCCATCTGCATCTCCTGAAGATTATTCCTTTGGAGAAACCTTGCATACTTTGAGGGAACATTTTCATTGGGAGAGTCAAGATTTCTCAGAATCAAAAAAGAGGCTTAGAGATTTCCTTCTTCTTCCTCAGCATAGGCCTTTGGCAATGCCTCCTGTATTAGACATTGTTGATGATGTGTTTTCGGATTTTAGCATGACTCCAGATTCCCTACCTCCGGCTCCTAGCAAGCCAGACAGATATTACAGGGTTCCTGACTCACACAAATTTTTATTCAAAAATCCTGCTGCTGACCCTGAAACTATCTCACAGGGTCCCAAAGGGTGTAAAGGCCTCAACAGCTAAGAATCCTACCCCTTCTGATAGAGATTCCAGGGCGCTGGATAGATGGGGAAAGAAGGTTTATGTCTGCAATCTTGGCAATTAGGGCCTTAAACTACCAGTTTCATATGCTTAAATATCAACAGCATGTTATGGTATTATTGAAACAGAAAATTATGTTGATTTCTGAATGTGTGGAAAATAAAGAATTACAGGAATTATTGCATGCAGCAAAACAGGTTGGAAAGCATACTTTGCAATGTGGTTTTGATTCCTTGGAGGCCTCCTGCAGGGCCGCAGATACTGGATCTGTGATTAGAAGGCATGCTTGACTCGAGGAGCAAAATTTGCCTGATCATGTTAAAGCTAAATTGTTGATACTCTGGTAATAAAGCGGAAGAGGTTTTAAAGAAAATGGAAGATGAAGCTAAGTCTATGCAAACTGTAAAAGACTTCTTACAAGTGCAGCCACCAAGATTCAGTAGACACTGGCCTACAAAAATTGGTCCTTTCCTGTGTCCGACAGAGCTTCACGGGGCAAATCCAGGCCCTCAAAAGGCTATAGATACCAGTCACAGGGTTCTTACAGGTCAAAGCAATGGGGTGCCTCTACCTCCAAATCTGGAGGAAATAAAGCACAACCCTACACTAAACAGTCTCAATGACTTCCCCTCTGCCGTCACCAAGCACTTATCTTTTGGCAGCCCCCTTAGGGGGAAAACTAGCACTTCATGCTTAAAATTGGCAGTTAATAACCCAGGATAAGTGGGTATTAAACATAGTATCCCAGGGATACAGATTTCATTTCCATACCTTGCCAATTCCAAATGGTTGGCCAGATCTGCCACAAAATCAATGGGCAGAGGCACAGAAACAAGTTACGTCCCTCATGGATATGGGGGCTATTCAGCCAGTACCAAAACAGGAAAAAGGACAAAGGTTTTACACAAGACTGTTCTTGGTACCCAGAAAAGACAATGCCTGGCACCCAATACTGGATTTATCGATTTTGAACACATTCTTGGACATACCAAAATTCAAAATGTGAACTTTGCAGCAGCTTCTGCCCATGCTGGGCAAGAACACATGGCTAGCGACTCTAGACTTAAAAGAGGCATACCTCCATATCCCAATAAGGGAATCGTGCAGAAGATACCTCCGCTTCAAGGCTGGTTTTATGCATTACCAATTCTCTGCACTGCCCTTTGGCTTATCTACTGCACCCAGGGTCTTTATAAAGTGCCTGGCATGCATTTTGCAGACAAAGAAGCATATAAATCTATCCTTATTTGGATGACTGTCTCATTCAGGCAGAAAACAAGGACATTCTTCTTCAACATCTGGCGTTTGTGAAAAGGCTTCTAACATGCCTAGGGTACACAATAAATGAAAAGAAATCACAACTGGTACCCTCTCAAAAGATTACATTCCTGGGTGCAAGTTTGAATACAACTTCCCAGGTGGCTTTCCTTACGCCAAGCAAACAAAGGCAACTGACTATTTATTTCAAACAAATGGCAACAAAAACCCAGTTATCTGCAAGACAAATTCTGCAGGCTTTGGGGTTCATGGTATCCTGCATTCTACTGATTTCATATGCAAGACTGCATATGAGGAAACTACAGTGGTATCTAGAATGTTTATGGAGTCAACATTGTCACAGTCTGGAAACAATGATTCCTCTTATTCCCTGCCTACAACAGGAGTTTCTTTGGTGGGCAGAGACATGTCACCAGAACATGGGACGATCTTTCACTCTACCCCCTGCCAACCAAACCCTAACTACAGACGCGTCAGACTATGCTTGGGGGGCCCACCTGGTGGGGAGATGCATTCAGGGCATATGGAGCCCAAAACAAATGCATCTGCATATCAACCAGAAAGAGATGTTAGCTGTTCAGAATGCTCTGACAGCCTTCAAGGACTTTCTTCATCCAGGACAACTACTGATAAAGATGGACAACACCATGATTATGTGGTACGTAAGCAAGCAGGGGGGCACACATTCCTACTCCCTTTGCAGACTAGCCATGGCATTGTGGGACACAGCCTTGATTTACCAAGTACATCTTCAAGCTCAATTCCTGCCAGGAAAACAAAATACTCTGGCAGACTACCTAAGCAGAAATCTTATGGACCCTCACGAGTGGAAACTGGATCCACAAGTCTTCAGCTTGATAACAGAGAAATGGGGGAGCCCGGACATAGATTTATTTGCCTCTCCCAAGAATTATCAACTGGACAAATTCTGCACAAGGACTTATCACAGACAAACATGGAAAGTGGATGCCCTATCCTTCAGTTGGAAAAACCTATCAGTCTACGCCTTTCCTCCAATGCCTCTTCTTCCCAAGGTCCTACTAAAGGTCAGACAGGAAAAAACAAAAATGATTCTAATTGCCCTGGACTGGCCTCGCCAGCACTGGTACCCAATTCTAAGGAATATGTCTCAACTCCCTCCTTGGTACTTGCCTCAAGTACCTCATCTACTGTCTCAGCAGAACAATCAAATTCTACACAATCAGCTCCAAACTCTGAACCTGGCAGCATGGCTGATCATGTAGTTATTCAAACAATACCTCTCAGTAAATCTGTGATGGATGTCATTTTGGAAGCCAGAAGGCCTAGTACTAGAAAATCTTATGCTGATAAATGGAAGAGATTCTGTGCTTGGAACCAAGCACAAGGAACTGACACAGCAAAGCCAAATATTCCTCAGATTTTACAATACTTGACTAAGATGCTTGACAAGGGCCTATCTTTTTCATCTATAAAAATCCATGCATCTGCCATCTCGGCTCTACAACACAGAACCGCCTATCTTTTCTCATCCTCTGCTAAAACAGTATCTTAGAGGGGCCAAAAATTTAAGGCCTCCCAGAAGATCACCAATTCCTGCATGGGACCTCAATTTTTTGTTGGAAAAGCTCACCCTGCCACCATTTGAACCAGCTGCTACTGCAGATATAAAGTTTTTATCTTGGAAAACAGCTTTCCTTCTGGCAATCACTTCAGCAAAAAGAGTTTCAGAACTACAGGCCCTCATGGCTGTGGAGCCTTTTATTATATTTTACCCAGACAGGGTGTCCCTCAGGACCAATCCTTCCTTTATGCCTAAGGTGGTATCCAGTGTGGCTGTTAACCAAACTATTCACCTGCCAACTTTTTACCCAAATCTGCAGGACAAGGGGGAGCAGATTCTGCATTCCTTGGAGGTACACAGACAACTAAGATTCTACTTAAATAAGACCAAATCTCTAAGAAAGTCTGAGCAGCTACTGGTGACATTTGCTGCAGGATCAGAGGGAAAGGCTTTTTCAAAGCAGACTATTTCAAAGCGGATAAGCCAATGCATTAGTTTCTGCTATTTGCATCATGGTAAACCTGTGCCCAAGGGCATTAGGTCACATTCCACCAGGGCTGCATCTACCTCAGCAGCTTTTCTCAGAGGGGTGCCAACAAAAGACATTCTAGAAGCTGTTACTTGGAGTTCTGTTCATACTTTTACAAAGCATTATCATTTGCCTCTCTTCTCTAAGTCCAGGGCAGGCTTTGCCACTGCAGTTCTGCAGGGCCTTATAGCTGCTCCTAATGCTATTTAGTTCCAGCCTCCCATCCATAGCTTTGGGATTCTACCCAAATGTAATGACTGCAACAGTGAAACACGAAGAACATAGTACAGTTGTGTACACTTACCATAAATGTAGATGTTTGAGTGTATTCACTGTTGCAGTCCAGGTTACCCACCCGCCATCCCCCTTTATTCTACAGCTTCTCTTTCCTTCACTATATTCTACAGCCTTTGTGGTGTATTTGCTTTTAGATGAAGGTAAAGTTTATGTTGTGACAATTGCATGTATATATAGATTTTATATATATATATATATTTTTTTTTTTTTTTTTTTTTTTTTTGCTCCCCATTTGGGGGGCACCTGACATCTGGGGCAAGAAAAACTAAAGAAAATGGCATTGGCTGCCTGTTTTATATCCCTGACATCATGGAAGAGGAGACAGCAACTGACGCAAGACCCAAGACTTTGATATTCAGGCCGACTGAGGGCAACCTGCCAGCAGATTACCCAAATGTAATGACTGCAACAGTGAATACACTCAAACATCTCCATTTATGGTAAGTGCACACAACTGTACTTTCTCCTCAAAGTCCAGGTATTCAGAGTAATATGTGTTTTTCTGCAACACTCCAGTTACAGGTAAATTTCAGAAGGTATGTCATGTGATTCTACTTTCTTGGAAAACAGTGTATGTCTAAGAGATATGAATGCTTAGTACTGAGCATGTCATCTCTGTATGTCATAAAGGGCCTCATTTTATGTGAAAAATATGTCCATTAACTGGACAGTGCAGTGGTCATCGTACTGATCCCTGCTGCAGTAGCCTTAGCCATATAACAGCTGGCCAGCTTCAGGGCATCTTCACCAGGCCAAAACTGTCTGGCAGCTTGAGATGAGCTGACTAAAAGAGAAGTCTGACCACCAAGCCATTCACAGATTTACTGCCACTGATGAGTATGCTCATCTGAGGCTTTCAAGGATCCATGGTCAGCTTGTGCTGTTCCTTTGCTGGGCAGGTTAAGTTCCCTTTGGGGAAAAAAAAAACTTCCATTCAATAACTTTTGTTTATTATTGATACTTTCCTATTCAGAAAAGTTATTTAAAGCTAGGATTTTGTGTTTTAATGGACTGTTATCAGACGGTGCTGTACTTTTAAACAGGAACACTCTTTTTCTCTCTCAGGTTAAAAGTTGTTTAAAATAACTGAAAAACATTTTTCTGTAAAGAAATTGTGTTTATTTTACTTTGGGGATGGGAAAGTATTTGAGTGCTTTTTACTGCGTCTGTGAAAAAGTGACTTTTAAAGACTTTTAGTTTTTACCAGCACTTACTGCTGTTTTTTCCCTGGAAAGAGGCATCATTTTTGGCTTGACCATGGAACAATCTGTCGGTCCCATGCTCAGTCCTTGCAGTTACAAAAACAAAAAGTTAAGCAAACAGCCTTTGCCATCACAGCAAGTCAGCAGTTTGCTGCAGCTGCAGGTGGTTGACCCTGCTATGGCTATTAGCTGTACATCAGACCAGTCAACTTTTATCCCAGATCCCTCTAGTGTAACATCTATAGCCACTATGGACTTGAGGTTAGCCATGCCCTCTGCATCTGTTGGTGTCCCCTCAGTGGGAAAGGGAGAGACACTCTTGTTGGTCCTTGGAGAGGGAACAGGGAATGCTTCCCTTTTTTGTCAGAATGTGATGCCCATCCCTGGGGAAGCTACTGCTGTCACCATTAATAATGCTGTTGGTCCCATTTTTCCCGTTAAAGAGAAACAGAAAACTAAGCATGTGTCTACTGCTTCTCAAATTTCCTTAGATAGAAGTAGTTTACTGGGTCTGGCTCAGGTTTTAATTCAGACTATTGATCTTTTTTTATAAAATAGTTTCTAGTAAAAGAAAGATGGATGCCACATTTCCTTAAAAGATTCAAGATTCTGAATCTGGACAGGAGGATGAAGGGACAGATAAAGGGTTTTCTCCTCAGATTTCTGATTCATACGCAGAGGAGAACTCAACTCTCCCAGTGTTTTTTTTTTCTCTGAGATTATTTCTAGAAGGTGCCAATGTTTTCAATGGGAGAACACTGAGGTTTCTCTGTCATAGGATCATAGGAAGTTACTAGGCTATTGGCTCTGAGGCCCTTACAAGCCTAGCCGAGAATTTAGCCCATTGTTCCAACAAGTCAGCACTTGATACCCCTGTCTAGCAGTGACACAGGTAGAATCTGTGGGTGTATTTTCTGTTCCCCATCCAGTTATCCAGGTTGCGCTTAAAAAAGCATTAATGAGGTACTCTGCTTGACATGGAGAGGGACTGTATTCCACAGAAGTGGGAGTCTATGGGACACAAATCTGTCCTGCCAACAAGTCTTATGTCATAAACCAGGTTGACGTCACGCATGTAGATTACTCGAGTGGAGCTTGACTTGTGGATATGCAGCAGTCCCATCAAGGTGGGGTCCAAGATCACCTTGTATGCCAGAAAGGTCACCTCTGAGGAGTCTGTATGAACCTGAGTAGAAGGATAGGGCTTTTAGCCTATCTGTGTATGGTAGATTTTTGAGGCCCTGGATTCTCCTGGTGAGGAACCTCTGTGGTCTCTCCAGCTGCCTCATGTGCTTTGTGAGGTACATGCCAAAAGGGGCATTGTACTCAATAATGGGTCTTATAAGGGAAGAATACATGGATGTTATGACCACCTTGTCCCTATCACCTTACTAATGATGTGGGCCATGTAGAAAGCTTTCCATACAACAGAGGCAATATGGTGGTCAAAAGTCAGTTTGCTATCAACCTGGGTGTCCAAGTCCTCACAACTGATTGCATGCTTAGGACCTTG
Organism: Protopterus annectens; assembly: GCF_019279795.1. Lineage (NCBI taxonomy): Eukaryota > Metazoa > Chordata > Ceratodontiformes > Protopteridae > Protopterus > Protopterus annectens. The sequence goes on along the minus strand of NC_056744.1, from coordinate 1,757,864,195 downwards.
TTATTGATGTGATAATTTGTGAGGACATCACTCTCCCCAAAGGGGATGATCAGGCATTTTTTGGCATTCATTTTGAGGCCATGTTTCTGTCACCAGTCATTTATTTGGGTGAGACCCCCTTGGAGGATGTCCAAATCACTAGTTGAACTGATGACAGTGCCCAGCTTATAGTCATCTGCAAATATGGTAAGCCATAGCCCACTGGTTTTGGCCTGCACCTCAGAAAAGTATATCCCGAACAACAAGGGGCCCCAAGACCGATCCCTGGGGTACACCACTCATTACTGGTCAATTGCTGGAGGTGGCTTCCCCTACATTGACTAGATAGGTTCTATCAGTGCTAAGAAAATACTATGAGTTGTTACAAAAGTAATTTCTAGAATCTGCACCCATTCATCCATTTCTGTCAGCTTTGGGGGATGTGTGTGCTACTACCTGCAATTTTCCCAATAGTCAGCCAGCTGCCCCTAAGAAGAGAAATAGGATGTATAAAGTTCCTGAGTCTTTTACGTTTTTGTACACTGTTCCCAAACCTGACCCAGCAGGGATAGCCTTATTTGATCCCACTGCTACTATCCACTTAGTTAATTCCAGTCCTACTCTTTGTGATAAGAATGGGAAATTATTGGTAGGTAGATCTGTACTATGATTTTCAGAATTTTGAATTCTCAGGCTCATATGTTAAGGTTTGATTTGACTAATTGTGAAAATATGACAAAAGTTGTATCTACAGTTTCTTTTTGTGGTGAAAATCTTTAAATAATTAGATGTTTTCTGTTGTTCAAGTCAGTACACATTGTCTACAGAGTGTCTATGACTCTGCTGATGTTATTTAAAGGGCTATGGCCACTGCTACTGCTTTGAGGAGGTTTGCATGACTGCATTTTCAGAACCTCCCAGACGATGTTAAAAATGAGATTTTAAATTTTCATTTGGATCGAGACTTAGTTTTTGGTCCCTCTGTTGTAGATGTGATCAAAAAGTGTGATGAAAATTTTCAGCCCTCCTTTTCCAAGTTTTCCAAGGGTTTTTTTAACTAATCTTCCAGTTTTGGTAAGAGACAAGATAAACAATCTCAACAAAATGTAGGTAAACAGACATTTAAACAAAATGGCATGGGGGTTCCAAACAGAATTCAGAAAATTCCCAAAACCAAGGGCTGTCAAGTAAGACAGAATGATTATTTAAGAGACTTTGTCTGCCCCCCTCTCCCACCCACCCTGGCAGACCCCCTTTTTTACAGAAAGTCTGAATCTCCATTTTCCTTTTTGAAAACAGATAGTGTCTGACCAATGGGTTTTGAACATCATTAATCAAGGTTACAGATGGCAGTAGGAGGAACCTCCTTTTTCTCAAGGCGTAGTCTCATCCTCCAGACTAGACTCTTTTTGTTTTCTCCTGTCCATCACATGGTGTCCTAGGGAGTGATACAACCAATTCCCATTCCCAGTGAGAAAGGGGTTTTATTCAAGGAAATTTTTAGTGCCAAAGAAACGAAAAAAATGCTTGGAGATCATTTCTGGATCTTTATTTCCTAAACCTGTTTGTGATAGTGTCAGAATTCGATATGATGTCACTTCACAACCTGTTACCTCTTCTTCCTCATTCAAGTTTCCTTGTAACACAAGATTTTAGAGATACTTATCCTATACCTATTCATCCAGATGTTAAGCATTTCTTAAGGTTTTGTTGGTCTGGATCACATTATCAGTTCTGTGTCTAACTCTTTGGACTATCCAGTGCATCGAGTGTTCACAAAGTGTTTACCTCCAGTTACAGCTCATTGCAGGCTACAAGGTATTCACATTTTTCCACATTTAGATGACTTGCTTATCTTTGAAGAGTCTTTTTCAAAGTGTCAGGAATCTCTCACTTCAGTGAGAGACCTCTTACGCAAGCTGGGATGCCAGGAGAACATTTAAAGATTTTCTTGACCTCTTCTCACAGGATTGTGTTTCTGGGATGTCAACTAGATGGCACACCTCAAAGATCTTTTTTTTCCCATTGGGAAAAGTATATCTAGATCTAGATCTCTTTCTAGAGTTTTCACACAGACTTCACTCACTATGAGGGAATACCTCAGGATTTTGTGACTCATGGCTTCTGTGATTAACATGATACTGTTGGTAAGACTCCACATGAGAAAGATACAGTGATATCTGAAGTCTCTTTGGTCTCAGCACCAACATCTATTGACTTTTAAGATCCACGATCGGTGGTTTATTAAAAGGAAATCACTTATTTGAGACACAAATTATCCCTAAATCCAGATTTCCCCTTTTTCCTCACTGTTCTAAAACAGTCAGTCACCACAAAAGCCTCAGCCTTTGCTTAGGGAGCAGTTTCAGGAGGGATAAAAGTGCAAGATGTGTTGGGCACCAAAGACAGATGCAATAACCTAAATATAAAAGTCATGCTTGCCCTGATCTTGGTATTCAGGTCTCTGAATCATCTTTGTTCCCTGGACCTCTTCAAGTTGTTACTGACAATACCACAGTCATGTGGTACATCAACAAGAAATAAGGACTAGGTTATACCCCCCTGCAGACTAGCTATGTTAGCTTGGGCTAGAGCTTTACAGAACAGTCTTATTCTACAGTCCCCCCTCATTCCATCAGAGCAAAACTGTGTACCAAACAAGCTGAGAAGAACAAGGGCAAACCCTCATGAATGGAAATTAGAACAGGGGGTCTCCCAAGATTTGATCCATCTGTGGGTAGTTCCTCAAGTAGACCTCTTTGCTCCCCTCACTGACCAATCAGCTGGCAGGATTCTGCTCTAGGACTCCATGCAGGAAGACCTGGAAGATAGATGCCTTTTCTTTTCCTTGGACAAGAATATTACTGAATGCCTTTCTACCCTTTCCACAAATATCCAGGGTACTTCTGAAGATTCAGAAGGGACCCCCCCCCCCCAAGAAAATTGTGGTGACGCCCTTGTAGCCCAGATAATCATGGTTCTTCCTTATTTTTTGAAATGGTCAGGAGCAATTACTACAAGCTTTCTCATAGAATTGATCTGTTTCCACAATAACAGGGTTGTTTGACATACTCCAACACCAATCCTCAATTGACTGCATGGATGATAAGGTCTTAATTCCCTGTAGGCACTTGTTTACTGAGGACACGCTGCCGGTACAGTTGGATGCAAGAAAGGCCTGCTACTAAAAAAGCATATATTAGCAAATGGAAAAAGTTTTTCTAGCTGGTGCTGACAACATAACCAGCACCCATTCAGAACTAGTTGTTCACTGGTTTTGCAATATTTGTGTGAGTTAGTATCCTATTGCCTTTCTTACTCCTCTGTCAAGGTTCATTTATCAGCCATTTCAGCAGGTCTGGCCATGGTCCTCCCCTTTCAATGCATTTGCATCTCAAAATAATTTTGAAAGGGAATTTGTATAGGAGGCCTCCAAGAAAAGGGGTGGTCCCCTTGAGATTTTAATTTTGTGTTAAAGAAGCCAATACTTACTCCATTTAAACCAGCTAAGCTGTCTGACTAGAGTTTCTTAAAATGGAAAAACGATTTACTGATTACTTTGAGCTGTGAAGAAGGGTATCTGAGCTGGACGTTCTTATGGTGAGTCATCCTTATCTCAGTTCCCACAGGGACATGGTTTCTTTGAGAACTAATCCTTCCTTTGTGTCTAAAGTGCTATCTGAGTTTACTTTCTGCCAAACTGTTCTTCTCTCTGTTTTCTTTCCTGAAACCAAAAATGAGGGAGAAGGAAAACTACATACTTTGGATGTACACAGATAACTCTGGTACTATCGTGACAGAACTTAATCTTTCAGATCTTCAGATTAATTGTTCATTTCTTGTGAATGTAAAAATAAAGGAAAAACCTGTGTCTAAACAGACTATTTCCAAGTGGGCATCTAAGACTATTACCATTGGTTATACTCACCACAGCAAAACTATTCCAGGCAGGGTCAAGGCCCACTCTACCAAGGCATTACCTTCTTCTATGTCTTTGTGGAAGGTTCCCTATTGAAATGTTCCACTTGAAATGCCGAGTGCCAACAAGGAAGAAAAAGACCAAAAACACAGTTGAAGAGATCGTTTCAAAAACTGCTCATCTTAATTCTTCTCCCAAACTTATATATACCAACTCCAAGATTGCTATACATTGGAGAAAAGTGAAAACAAAGTATCTTCAGTAATCCACCAAAGCTAGAAAAAACTGTGTAAAATAACTTTAATCTCCAAGTAAAAACAGAAATAAAAATGAGCACAAAATTGACCGTTGATAAGTGCTTTCAGCTATATTAGCCTTCTTCAGATCATAACTATCGTTCGTGCACCTGTTTCACTTAAAATCCTAGTTAACCAATCACTATTGCAAATTCAGTGTGCACCCTATCGATAACCAATAAAGAAGTTCTCCATTCAGATCATGACTATCAATCAAGCCCCCATGATAAAGCCAATCATATACTTCTTAACAGTCAAGCCTACTTTGGAGAAAAGGAAATATTCTAAGAAATGGCATCTTGGAGTTAGTATATGTAAGTCCGATCTTTCGGCCATTCAGTCTCAGTATTTCAGGACTCACTCTGGCAGGTCCTGATATTTCAAATGGTTACCTTTTTGGAAAGGGTTGGATTCTAAAAGTATTCTAATAGCTGCTACTTGGCCCTCTGTACATGCTTTTACAAGCACTATAAGCTTCATTCCTTCTCTAGGACTAGATCAGACTATGCAAGGACCATAGAGGAGCAATTGGCCTCTTCTCCTTCACCTCCCAAATGCGGTAAGCTAGGGTAATCTACTTGTATACCTAAGTCTACACTGCAGCTCTGATCAATGTCATGAACATAGTACAGTTATGTAAGCAAACTTACTATAATAGTAGATGTTTGAAAGGAGACTGCTGTAATAGCTGCTCCCTCCCTCCGCCTCCTTGGTTTTTGCTGTGTTGTTTATTCCAGGCTGTAGACATTTATATTTTGTTATTCCTAGGGCTTGGTGCCCAGAGCTGTCCTTTGGTCAGCTCAGCTTGTGCTGCCTGAGAGCTTGGGTGTGTGGAAGATGCCCCGTAACTTTGGATGCTGACCTGCTGTTATATCCTTGGCAGGATATAACCCCATAAAGCTAATTCTGCAGCAGTGATCATTCCAACTTCTACTGCTATACTAGTTTTACTTACACAATTGTCCTTTTTTATTACTAACAGCTTGCACTAGCATCGGTAAATTAATGAGCAACAGATATTCATTGACAGCTTCCTTGTCCAAATGTCAAAAATCTATGTGCATTGTGTATGTGTGCTAATGATTCATTAAGTTTTCTTCTGACATTGTATAGTTGACATGAGCTATACACTGCCAGGTAGGAAAGCCAGAAATTTTCTTTACTTACATTTATTTTTAAAAAGAGAAAAAATGACTAACTTTCATTAACACACAGTTTCAGGCTTTAAAGCATGGTAATCTAAAAAGATTTTTTTCTATAAGTTCCATGTGTTCCAGCAGAAAGTTTTCAGACTTTCAAAGGCATTTCTCTGAATCACTGTTTGTATTTGCTAAACAAAGCGTTAGAAACATCTGTGCTGACAATTTGCTCAACAAGATATTCTGACTTACCTTTTCTTTTTTTTTTAAGTGCAGAATAAGAGTGATGAGGGGCAGTGAATGTGACAAGACAAACAAAAAGTTTATTTTCCACAGGTGTTGATGAAGTAGCAGGAATACAAATTCCAGCTGCATTACTCTGCTGGTGGGATACAAATTCTAAATTAGAAAAATATGAGTTCAAAATGGCCGCTGTTCTGTGAGCACTGCTATCACCTAGGTCTCTGATATACCCTGGATTAAAACAAACCCAGAAGGCAACGCAGAATTGATAATACAGAAATAACTGTAGATATTTACTGCTAATATCATCCAGCAAACAAAAGAGGAAGAAAAAGTGACAGATTCAGCTCAGAAACAGCAGGATTAACTAAGATTTCTGAATAACAGCTTAAGCCATGTGCTACTAAGGCCCTGCATTTGACTACAAGATTGGTAAAACATTATACAGCAAGATGTCAAAAGAGGAAAATAATATGGAAACAATAAGTAAGACCAAATTCTCAGTACTAGCCTCACCTGAGAAAGACAATTTCAAAAAGCCAAAAGACAATTAAACAAACTGACAACTCTAAAACTACAAATAAATCCAAGACAGATCAGCCCGCTAATCTGGAAGACATAAAATCTGCCTTATTACCTATCCGGCAAGCAATAAAGGACTTATCATTACAATTTCAAACCTTTGGTGACTCATTCAGCCAAACAATATCCAGAATGGAAAAATCTGAGTCCAAAATAATAGAAAATGAAATAAAAATAGACTCTATTTCTCAAAGAACTGATGCCCATGACAAAGAAATACAAAACTTACAAGCAAAAATAACAGACCTGGAAGCAAGATCTCGAAGGAACAATATCATCACCAGAGGAATACCTGAAACTGTACTTCATAACAATCTAATACCAACAATCAAGCAAATAATAAATTCCCTGCTAGAGGAACCTGAAGAAATGCAGCAAATAACAATAGAGAGAGTCCACAGAGCCTTGAGGGAAATGCAAACACCACTGAAACCAAGACCTGTCTATATTAAACTATTAAACTACCAAGATGTAAATAAAATCATACTGGCAGCAAAGAAAAAAGGCACACTCACCTGGAATAATAATAAAATCTCCTTTGCTCAAGACCTCCCAATACAAGTAAGACAAGCAAGACAACTAATATCTCCATACTGCAGGTTCCTAATAGAAAAAAAAAAAAAATCAAATTCCAGATGAAATATCCAAATCAGTTAATCATCTACATCAAAGAGGTTAAATACATGGTCACTAACTCCAAAGAGGCAAAAGAGACATTCCAGCCATTTTCAAGCAAATTCCACCTTCAGAAGTGAAATAAATCCACAAAAAACAATAAAGGACCCTTGGGTGAAAAAACGACCCCATTCATGAGCACTCTAGCTGGGCTCTAACTCTGAAAGCTTCCCCTTGCTGTCTAGGCCCCTAAATCCATGATGTGAGCTATGAGGAACACAGGAAAAGGAAGTACAGCCTTGGTAGGAACCAAAAATCAACTGCCGTTTCCGATGCGCGAATATAGGAAGGAACCTCCTTCTGGGGCATCGTCTGCAAATTCAGTCCCCTATGATTTTGAGGACTCCATTAAGAACATTCAGACAAAATGGATTTCATCAAACTCCAAAAGATTTTACTGCCTGAAAAATGAAAATTGATCTGCACCAGCTAAAAGAAGAAAACTGCACCATAGATGTCAACCAACCTGCAAGCAAAACCTTGAAGAAATAAGGTACTGTTGAACTGAACCATTCACTAAAACAGTATACCCAGTACTGTGTAGGTGAATAAAAATCCAGCCATAAATAATAGGCAAGAAATAAACTGTCAGAAACAGGCTAGCTCACAGATTAATATTGGGAAAAAAAAGGAAAAAAAAATTGTTAAATGTTTTATGTAAATACTAGAAATGTGTTAAAATATCCTGGAGAGAAGTAATCTCAGGAAAATAGTAAAATAACCTAACAATCTTGGGGTAATGTAAATATAGCCTTAATATGTTAACTATAGCAGAAGGACTTTTTGGCTAAGCTTTTTTTTTTTTTTTTTTTTTTATATGTCTCTCTATACTTCCTACCTCTGATAAACAGGTGCCAAGTATATATTTTACAATCCACACAGACTGATGTGAAAAACATTACAGGCACCAAAGAAGGCCGAAATCTGAATAAATAAAGGGGAGGAAAAAGAAGTCCAATGAAAGAAAAATGTAAAAATGACAAGATTGATTGTTAAACAATATTACTATGGTACATTTATTGCTATAATTTACTGAGGAATGTATATTAATATGCTGTTTTAAAAATACTATTAGAAAGAATCACAAGACAAAAACAATACACGCTGTACCTTAAATGCAATACCATAATTGTATAAATAATATGTTGGAAGAGGCTAGGGATATGTTTGTCGAGGGAACTAGTTTGTTCAGCTTTGTCCACATTGTTTATAGTAACACAGGGGGATACTATGGGTTAAATCTATATCTAAAAAGAAAACACATTCCAAGATTAGATGTAAAGGTAAACCATATAGCGAACCTTCATCCTCCCCCCCTGATTATTCCTGGTCCAGGGAAATAGTGGTTAGGCACAGAGTAGGGACAGGGATAAATAGATGCTTTCCTAAACTATTACACAGTAACACATACAAAGATAACAAAACAAAACTGATATACATGGCATATCTACGGAATACACCTAATAAATAAATGTGGGAAATAGAATCATGGAATGTTAAAGAGCTCCAAAACAAGAAGAAAAGAAAACTATTCTTACACCTTACATTAAAAACCACAGCCAACCTCATACTAATACAAGAAACGCACTTGACTGCAGAGCAATGGGCAGAAATTAGCAGAAAGAAATGGATGTCAAATTATAGCTTCAGAGGGGAAAACAAACAATGCTGGGGCTGCCATAATAATTAAAAAACAATTTAAGGAAAAAATACTTAAAACCAAAGCTGACAAGGAGGGAAGATGGTGTTACGTAACATTTAATAGTCCTACAATACCAAAACCTATAATGGTACTTAATGTTTACGCACCCTGTAATAACCAACAACACTTTTTTATGTCATTATACCTAACCTTAAACCAATGTAAAGATCACTACCTAGTGATTGGAGGTGACTGGAACACATATCAAAACCCAGAAAAGAATAAATCTAATCTGATCAAATCACGTAATAAACAAGCCACATTAGCCCTTAATGAACTCAAACAAGATTTCAAACTATATGACCCTTTTAAATATGGGAACAGTGCAGATAAAACAGGGAAATTCACATTCTATTCACAATGCCACAAAATGTGGTCAAGGATAGACTTCTTCTTAATCTCTGACATATTCATTAACATGGACCAACAATAACTATACATACCAGGTTCTTTTCAGATCACTCCAAAATCACACTGAACATTAACTGGGACAAAAAGATATATTTAGGGAATAGGGGTCATAATTGGTCATTAAACCCTAATTTACTTTCCAAAATGGATGTAATAAAAGAAACAGAAGCAATACTAAAAATAGTTCTTACAAATATCACTAACTCCCAAGTATCAACTGACATAGAATGAGCTGCAACCAAAGCACAAATTAGAGGATTGTTTATCAAAAAAGCAGCATACTATAAAAAAATACAACTGAAAGAGGAGCATATACTGAAAGGGAAAATAGAGCACCTTGAAAAAGAACTAATAAATAGCCATAAGAACCAAACAGAAGCAGAACTTTTAAAACTGCAAAGGGATCTATATATGATAGAAACCAGGAACCTGTCTTTTTATGAAGCCAGAATGTTAGCCACTTAAGCAGAAAAAGCTCAAATACCATCTAGAGCTCTGGCCAGAATTATCTTCCAACACAAAAATGCATCCAATATATCAGAAATAAACTACAGAGACAAAAACTACACAAAAATGAAGACATTATTAAAACATTTGAACAAATATACTCTCAAATATATGGAGCACAAATACTACAAACCTCAAAGGAAGATAAAACTCTTTTCCTTCAAAAACTGAAATTCCCTAAACTCAATTTAGACCAACAAAAAAAAACTAACTGAACCGATATCCATCAGTGAAATTATTACAACAATGAAACACTTAAAAGCGCATAAGGCTCCAGGTCCGGATGGACTCACATCAGAACTTTACAAAGCATTTTCCCCCTTGATAGCCAAACTACTATGCTGTACACTGAATTACATAAACTATAAAATAAATGATATCCACTTTAATGCCTCTAAAACCATCTTTATATTAAAAGAACACACAGACCCCAAAAATCCTGACAGTTACAGACCCATCTCCCTCTTAAATATAGATACTAAAATACTATACTTGCAAACAGAATGAAAAATCTGATAGAGAAAATCATTTCCCCAGAACAATCCAGTTTTACACCACATAGACAGACTAGTGACAATACATTAACATTAGATGCACTAATATCCTATGCTAACCGATACAATATCAACATCTACACAATGGTAGTGGATGCCCACAAGGCATTTGATAGGGTTAATCTAGAATTCTTACTCCAAACACTACCCTACTTTAATATACCCAATAACTTCATTCAGATCATCCAAACTCTCTATAGCAACCCATACACATCTCTATATATAAATAAAACTTGGTCAAATAGGATCCTAATAAAAGATGGAACAAGACAAGGATGCCCATTATCAACCTTCCTGTTTAACCTATACCTAGAACCACTCTTTCTATACATTAAACAAAACACATACCACAATCCTCCATCAACACACAACTTCAAAATATACCTCACTGCATTTGCAGATGATCTGAACATATACTGCACTACACCAAATTCAGATATAAACAAAGCAATAGCTGCAATTGAGCATTTCTTGACTATGTCTAACTACAAACTAAACCTCAATAAAACTAATATTTTCCCCCTAAAAACACCCAAACTCATCTCACTAATACCATTGTTAAACACAATAAAAATAAAAGAAGAAACTAAATATCTGGGAATCACCTTTTTCCAGAATAACAAAGACTTCTACCAACACAATGTAAACCTTAAATGGCAAAATATAATGCAAGACTGTAAAAGATGGAACAACCTAAAACTACCATTCTTGGTCAAAGTATCAATAATCAAAATTAACATTTTACTTTGTGATTCATGACATCACAGACAACAATACATAATAAATTCTTCAAACAAATTCATACCTTCCTAGCAAAATTTATATGGGAACCCCAAAAAAAACAGAATCTCCTATCCAAAATTAACACTCCCCAAAAGCAAAGGAGGACTACATTTACCAGATTTTAAAATGTACTACTCGATCATTAACAGAATATTAAGAATAGCTGAACATAACCCGTCAATGGAAAATTGGTCTCCTCTTTGGGTGACAATCTATTATGGATATATTAAAGCTCCAGGTTTCAATCCCAAAGCAATTCCATTCCTGAAGCAGAAAGAAATAGAAACTTATAACATTATAAAGCCCTTAAAACATTCTATCAGCTTAGCGCAAATTCTCTTTCAATTCTTGAACCTTAGACAAGCCATGACAATACTGCAAGCCCTTTATAAAAACCCACATTTAAAAATAAACAATAAGATGCTGGACTTAGTCCCTTTTCCCAGACTGAAAGATAAAACAATCCAAGATATTTATCCCTACCTTAACTGTTCAATACAAGAAATGAGGACCAACTTAATCCTCCCTAAATCACACACAAAATCCTAAGACAAATCAAAGAAATGTGTTCCAGTTACCTCCAAAATGTTACTATGACCAATAGTGATATAGAAACTTGTAGCAGGTTTTGGAAAACTATTATCACAAGAAAGAAAACTATTACTAATTCATATAAAATGATAAATGAAATCAAATACCAAAAAGACCTCCTCTTCTCTAACTACTGGAGAAAAATTAAACCATCCATAGATGATCAGCAGATAAGCCAGGCAATCAGTCTAACACTGAAGATTATACCCCTCAAAAAGTTAGCATACTCTCAGCTCATGATCAATAATAATGCTTATTTTACACCTGCAATCCTAGACAAATTTAACACATCAAAATCACCTTTCTGCCCACACTGTAAGGACCAGATAGTTGACTTAATCCATGTATTTTGGTGCTGTAAATGTGTCTATAAACTCTGGAACTCTCTCAAGGTACAATTACAAAAAACAGATTATCAAACATCAACATTAACTTGGGAATTCACTCTATAACACATTCTCCCACCCAACATACCAAGAAAACAAGCAAATACACTTTTAACAATTTTCCTACTAATGAAACTGTATATAGCTTTTAAATGGCTAGATACAATAAATATCTCTTGGGAGGGTTTTAAACAAGTAGCTATACAACACCTTTTAGCTCATAAAATAGTAAAAGATAAAAGAAACAAAAACATGAAATCCAGAGAAATTTGGGAGCAAACCTTTAATATCATATTAGCATAATTCATCACACAGCAACAGGAGCGGCCTTAGGTCAACTGGTGCCCTAGGCAAAAGGGCTCCACGGTGCCCCCACTACACCACCCGGTGCCTCCATCCTGGTCTAACTACATTAAATAAATACTGGAAAAGTGCCCCTGCTAGAGCGGCGCCCTAGGCGGCCGCCTAGTTGGCCTATGCCTAAGGCCGGCTATGCACAGCAACTTAGAAATACACTATAATGGAACCAAAGAACACATACAAGTTCAGATATTAAATAATAACTTGGATATTACGAATCTATATACTGTCTATATAACTATGGAACTAACAGTGAAAGCATCTATGTACATAGTGTAAATAGATATGTTGTACGACCTATATCCTGTGGTATTTGACATCAATGTATAACATATATATATATATATATATATATATATATATATATATATATATATATATATACGGTCATGTTGTAAGATAGTTTTTATTTGTGACATTTATTAATATAAAAATAAAAATAAAAATTATTGAAAAAAAAAAAAGAAAAATATTTCTTTTGACTGATTGTCTCTTACACAGCAGCCTGAAAATAGTTCTGTTTTGTCATACATCTTCAGACTGTAATTCAAATAAAAAAAATGTGCAGACCAGTCATAGTGGTAGAAAGTCATGGGCACTGCACTGTGTGTAACATCATTTGAATATTTAAAGTTTATGAAGTAATTAATTCTTTGCCTTGTACATGTGATACAGCATATGAATACATGTTCACATGATTACATCTGTGCTGTTCTTTTTTTCATGAGTTATTATTTCAGGATTTTTGCAAAAAGCTATTTTAAAAGGAAAACAGATTTACTGGCAGATGGTATAAAAGATTAATTAAAACATTAATTCTCTAGACTGATACCAAGTTGTTCTTGTATTTTAAAGTTCAAGGTTTGAGTCTTTCCGTTAATATATGAGCCTAGGCTGTACCTGTGAGGAAGCTGTATAACAAAACAGTAAACTTAAAATACCACTAAAAGGGACAATAGTGCCCAATACGTTTAACTGGCTAATCAGTTAAATTAGCACAATATGCAGATTCCAGTGCAGTGAAACAGAGTTTATATGGTACTGGAAAATATTTTGCTTTTGCTGTCTTGTTTGCATGCTGTCTGTGGATATCAAGGGCCCAGGTATTCATATAATGCACATGGTTTTTAACATTATTTGCTGCTTGTCCTCTAAAAACAAAGTTGACATAAACATAATTCAGGCGCTGCAAATGCTAACTTAATTAAGTATTGTTTTCTGTGTAGGCACCACATGCAGTGTCATAAATTACAGTAATTATGTATGCTGGGTGTGATGCCCACCACTGCTACCAATATGTGGTGGCCAGCTAGTATGTGACATCCCCACGCTGGGCCAGTAATCAAGGAGAATGAACCCTCACCACTGACACTGTAGAGGGATGTGCACTTTGAATACAAATGGATACACTCAGTATTTCCAGATGCAGACCTGTCTGCATCAAGGACAATTTCCCTTAAGAGCACACAGGGAACACACTCAGCCCAGGATCTGGTTGTCTTTATGTCTGTCTTCCTCCAGGTCCCCAGTAAGACTCCCCACTGGTACAGCTGTGGAGTTAGGTCCTCAACAGAGTGTCCAAGCCAAGTCTTCCAGCACCCTCTCTGTGAACCCAGTGCTTTGTGTCCTGCCCCAAGTAGCTGACACAAACACTCTTTAAGATTTAATTTTCAAGCACACACACACATCTGGGAAAGGCTGATACAGATTTACCTGCTGTGCCCTCTTCTACCCAGAGTATAAGGTAGTTATCACTGCCAACAGATACTCCACAGTCAGCTACTCTATGGCCTTTAACAAAGGCTGTCCAATTATACTGTGTAATATTAATACAAATGATAGTAGTTGACCAAGACAGCTAGGCCTTCTGGAGTGGCCCACATAATGTCACCAAATAAATATAAGTACTCTCAAAGGTTAGATACTTTCTACAAGGACCAGCCACATTACAAGTTTTAAATGTATTTAGTAATAAATAATAAAAGAACATGAAAATATTGGATATATATTTACAGTAAACCACAGAGTTCAATTTACAGAAAATATTGAAATCAACATTGATGCACAAACTCATACAAATAAAGAAAAATACTCTTTAATCTAAGCTTCACTATATTCCTCACTGAATCCAGGAGAATTCACTGTTCTCTAATTTCTTACTTGGACAAGGCAAGATGAAATTCATGAGCAATCTTTCTAGTCAGAGTTCCCAAAACAGAATACTTAATACTCTGAGATTTCTCTTTGTAATATCTAAAATATAATTTCCAAGAGGGCTGGCCGAATAACCTCATCTGGTCACCTGACTCTAAGTTCTCACAGTATTCTTTTTTGAAGCTGAGACAGGAATTTAGCATAGACGACTACAATACACATCTAAATTTTTATGGCAGTCTCTGCGGCTTCCCCTCTTTTTACTGAACTATTGAGCAAAGTTTTTTTCCCAGACCTAGCATCTTCGGTCTTATTGAGCATTGTGAGGTGCTTTTATAATGGTTTAACAACTCATTTGCATTTCCCTTATTTTTCTTAAAGTAAGCTAGGTGGTACATTTAATTCAGTTGCAATAATGCATGTACATTTCTTTTCATTTCAGCAGGGTGCACTGTCGATATATTTTAACACAAGCAAACCTCACAAATACATTTTCAGCACAAGCATCGGTACAAATCAGTTTGCTATACAAATGACATACAGTTCTAATACATTTGTAACACAAGCATCTTGTATAACTTTGTTTGATATTCAAAGGACATATTATTCTTTACAAAACTCCAGCTGGCTATGCTGACACCTGCCCATATCACCATACCGGGTATTAACATGTATTAGCATTAGCTATGAAAGGAACTATATTCTGGGTAATATAATAATTTTTTAAGTTTAAATATTGAATTAGAAAAGCCAGTAAAGTATCAACAGAAACAGAAATACAGGAGGAGAAGATAAAACAGGCAGAACAAGGCTGGAGAGTTAGTCAGGGGTATGATGCATGTATAGAGTCCAGTAAATAGTTTTGTCAAATGCCTTGAAATGCCAGTGTTGGAACAGTGTTAGTCACTGGAAACAAAGCTGCACCACAATGGTGCATATAGTTTAAAGTTTGGGGGCGATGAAGTATGACAGCTTATAGTTAATGTGCTTCCTTGTCTGTGTGATAAAGTTTACTTTGTTCTAATGAGATTTGCTTCCACTGTAGTAAGTTCTTCTTGACGTGCAGTCAAATTTTAATTATGGATTTATTCCTAGATGACAGAAAAAGTAAAATGTAACCAGTTTATGTCAGATACATTTTCAGTAACTGAGAGAACAAAGTCATACTGTAGTATTTTTATTTGTTTTGGTAACTGAGAGAACAAAGTCATACTGTAGTATTTTTATTTGTTTTGGCTGAAGCTGAGTTCTAAACAGGTACACCAAAACTGGCAGTTACCTCAGAAATTGCAGAATATTTAAAAGTTTACAGTATTAGCCAAGTAAAAGGAATTAAGTTTATGTTATTAAAAAAAAGCATGGTTTGCTTCCTGCTTAACCAGTAATAAGCTGGTTTAACTTGTAAAGACTTGAGTATTTGTTACCATACTGTCACATTCAAACTGTGACATTTTATTTCATTTTATACACCAGAAAACATATAGCCTTGACTTTCTTACTGTCATCTCTCTTCTATACTTTCCCAATATTTACTAAACTTTGTGTCACAACTGTCCAAATGGAGTAATGCTATAATAAAATACCCATATTTGCATTAAAGTATAACAACAAAACACACCACTGCCTAACCCTTAGAGAATTAAACTGGCTAGAACTACCACATCACCTAGCTCTTTCTCATCTAACTATAATACACAGAATTATCTATAAGCCAGAAAATAAACAGCTCTTTACAATGTCATACAACACTACTCACCCAGCAGAATTTTATGCTCTAGAGAAAAATCACTAATCACTACAACCAAATTATCTAATACTGCAGGTGACTCTATATTCAAATAGTGTACCTAAACTATGGAGCCACATCCCACTACTAGTGAAATCCATTCAGAATGCAGACGTATTTAAAACACAACTGAAACTTCACCTATGAGATCAATGGATTTGCAGCTGTATATCTTTAGGATAAATTATAAACTTTATGATAGCTATATATATATATATATATATATATATATATATATATATATATATATATGGGTCTACTGTAAAACACCAAAAGTCTACTTGTTCGAAAACGAACAGCAGACTTTCGGTTACGTGAAAGTGCACTTAAGGGAAAGTGCACTTCTGCAAAGCACAGTTCAACGAACCATTCAGAGAAACTGAAGCACCGAGGCACACTACAGTGGGTAATAGGGAATTCACTTGTTCCCCACTGTAGTGCGATCTCAGAGTTGGTATATTTAAGTAAGGGGGTGTCTGGGGGGCAAAGCCCCCCACTCTCTGTAATGTTAGGAAGTGTTTTGTGTTTTTTTTTATATTTTTAACGGTTCATTGAACTGTGTTTTGCGGAAGTGCACTTTCGATTAAGTGCACTTTTGCATAACTGAGCGGTCTACTGCTCTTTTTCGAATAAGTGTTATTCGATTAAAAGCAGTAGACCCATATATATATATATATATATATATATATATACACGTGTGTGTGTGTGTGTGTGTGTGTGTGTGTGTGTGTGTGTGTGTGTGTGTAATTGTATTTGACTACACCCTACCTCTAACTACAACATTAACTTTTTCTGCCTTACGCAGTTCCTGCTCTCACTTTCATTTCTTTGGACTGCTAAGCAGTAATCACATGATCTGTTATCTATTTGATGAATCCACCAATACACCTCATCAAATGTGCAATGTTCAACATCTACTAATACATAAATAACTTTTGTATTGTAATAGTTGCCTTTACTTCATATGCATGTCATCTAATTAGCAAATATATATATAATTGTTAATGTATATTACTCAATAGTTGTTCATGTACATTAATGAATGTCTATTTAAAAATACTGGCAATATTTTGGAACTTTTTTTCCCAGGTCACTGTTGAAAAGGGATTTTGGATTAAACCCAGTTGGACAAACCCGGGAAACAAAAGCAATATAAAATAACAAATAAATATCTCAGAAAAAGTTCAAGCATCAAACAAATCTATTTAATCTGCCCATTAGATATTTCATAATGGCAGATTAGCTATGATGCATGAACAATTTCAACATTAGTGAATTTATGGGTAGGCATATGGAAACCTTTATTCTTAGAGAAAGTAGTATGTAATACATATTGTGGATTCCTGCTATATTTAGAAATATTGAGTTATTACTGCTTGCTGTCAGTATACTGTGATCACAGCTAAATTACTTTGTTATGTTTGTTGAAATTGTATGCATTTTCTAGGATTACAAGAAACATCAATGAATTACATTTTTGTGGAACAGATTTGCATATAAGTATTTTAGTGATGTTTCTCTAAATTTTTCTTGAAGGGGAGAATGCTACACACAAAAGCAGTTCTAGTTCCTAGTCCAGTGATGTGAGGTTAGTGATTAGAGACATCTGACAATAAATGACAACAGGGTGTATATATTGCTAAGAAAAATGACATACACATCACTCACATGGTTTAGCCATGGATTAAGCTTAGCTAGATGTACATCTAAACATGTATGATTGTATAGTTACTTTCCAGCTATCATTTACTGACTTTGAGACAAAAAGTGGTAAATTCTTACAGAATAGTGTTTTAGACAAGGTTAACTGCAGTGTAAATTAAATTTTTTAAGTTCCTGCATCTAAAGAGAGTATCACACATAAAACATAAGCATCTTTAAGGGTAAAGTGACTTTTTTGTGACAAGTGTATCAGGAGAAGTTAGATAATTACCTTAAATATGTATTACTAGCTGTAATTTTATTTTGCAGTGATAGTGACTAAAAGCTTGACATATTTGAAACAGATTTAGTGACTTTCTTCTCTTAAATTTAAGGATGCCAATGATTGTAACAGCTTTACTAAACACAGAGAGTATGAAGATTTTATTAAAATTCCTCCAACATAAAACTGTTTTAAATGCTTAGTATGATGCATTTTAACATCACCAGACAGTTTCCACAAATGTAGTATACATAAATACAAATAAAACCGATTTTACAGAACCACATCAGTGCTCATACTATTCAACCATCTTTAGGGGTAAACTTGCGACAAGTTTATCAAGAAAAGTTAGATGATTACCTAAAATATGTATTAGTAGTTATTTAATAATGCTCAATATACAGCAAAGCAGGCTTCATTTGTTACAGAGTAATGTGTATATTACATAA
The DNA here is from genome assembly GCF_019279795.1 of Protopterus annectens. NCBI lineage: Eukaryota > Metazoa > Chordata > Ceratodontiformes > Protopteridae > Protopterus > Protopterus annectens. The sequence continues at coordinate 1,757,845,755 of NC_056744.1, read as the reverse complement.
TGGTCATGAGACATGAGACAAAAAATGAAAGGACACTGACAGGGTATTACAAAATGTCCCTACATTCACTGCTGCAGTAATTCCCTGCCAAGGAAGCTCAACATCTGGCCAGTCTACCAAAGACTACTGTTGATTTAAGGTATGCCGAATGCCACCCAAACACTCCTTGTGTAGCATAAGACATAAAGGTGATGTTCAGGCCTACCATAATCACAACGTCTTTGCCACCAGTCAGAACACATCTTTTAACAATTGACCTGTTCACCTGGATCTGTTTTCCATTAGTTGAATGCATTTTCATTCTGAAGTGACTACCTATGCCTGTTTGCTGTCTCCTAGCAGATGTACATCTGAACAGGCTTTGCAGGCATCCATTTTGGACATTCAGGGGGAACTACGGTTGATTTTTTTTCCAAGGGGCCTAAGGGGGTTCCTCAGCATGTAGTTGGGGAAGAAGTTCCTACTACGGTTTTTGAATGCCATCTTGGGTCTGAGCCTTATCAGTTTTATAGAGTGGATGTTCCCTTTAAAAAGAAACAAACAAAAAAAAAAACATGTTTCTTCTGCTCCTAGGGATCCAGAAAGTAAGTGACAGAACTTCAGTCACGGGCTATTTAATGTCATTAAAGCCTCCTGAGGGGGGTTTCTGTTCCTGCTCCACCTTGGTCCTGTACTCCTCTTAAAATGCCTAGGGAACAGGTTTCTTCTGAGAAAGAGTCGGATTCTGATGACGAATCCCTGAATTATTCAACTCAAATTCCTTCTCCTTTGGATTGTGGGTCAGAGGAGGAGGAATCTATTAGTTCTGATGCTCCTTTTGAGGAAATTTCCTTTGGGGACACAATCTCTAGGATGATGGAATTTTTTTAAGTGGGATTGTGCTCAGGTCTCTGATATCCATGAGGTACTATGAGTTACTGCAGATGGAATCTACTAAACCTGCTGCTATTCCACCTGTTTTGGCTGCTTTGTTGGATGCTTTTTCCAATGCCTCTAAAGTACCTGATTCTCTGCCCCCTGCTCCCTAGAAGCCTGATAGGTTTTATAGCGTGACCGAGGATTGTTGTTTTTTATATAAATGTCCTGCTTCTGACCCCTCCATGGTCTCTGTAGTCTCTGATAAGCTGTCTCAGTTGCTTCCTTCACCCAATGTATTGCCTTCTGACAAGGCAGCAGAATGATGGAAGGGCTGGGTAAGAAGATTTACACTTTTGCTATCCTGAGCTATTAGTTATCAGACCCATATGTCTAGGTATCTGTTGGCTCTTTCTCAGGCCTCTCACTTATTTCTGATTTTCCAGACTATGAGGGTAAAACTTCTGTTCTTTCCTTGCTAGGGACTTCCTCTTAAGTCATTCATCATTTTATCAAATGTAGTTATGATGCAGCAGATGCCTCTTCTAGGGTTGCTGGTTTTGATTCGGTGATGAGGAGGCATTCTTGGCTTAGGCTTCAACCCCTGCTAATGCTCTTCTGGATGCTAAACTTTTGTTTGGGGAAGCAGCTGCTGGTTTAAGTCCCTTCAGGTTGACGGTAAGGCCTTACAGGAGCTTAAACATGTATTTGTGTCTGCTGTGCCTAAATTTCTGAGAAACTAGGCAATCTCGCCCTTCTACTAAAGGTAAAAAGAGTGGCAAGTGGTCTCCTGTTGCTAAGGCTACTCGGACTTCAGCGATTCAGAAGCCTTTCTTTCCTGAAAAAACAAGTGCTGTATGACTAGCCGTCTCTTCCCAGCCACATTCCTCTTTCTTTTTGCCTTTCTCTTTCTCTACCTGTCTGGTTTCAGATTACTCAGGATTCTTGGGTTATGTCTATCATTCATCAGGGATACTTCATGGTGTGGAAATCCCATCCTCCTTTTATGGGCATTCCTCATCCTCCTCGGGAACAATTTCCCTTTTTCACAGAGATTCTTTAAGATCTCTTGACTCAGGGTACTATTCAAGAGGTGTCTGTGTCCCAAAGGGGGAAAGGGTTTTACTCCAGACTGTTTCTAGTGTTCAGAAAAGAGGGCATTTAGAGACCTATTCTAGACCTCTCTCATCTAAACACTTTTCTGAAGGTGTCTTCCTTTCAGATGTTGTCTCTTCAGACTCTGTTTCCTTTCTTGTTCCCTCGGGCCTATATGGTGTCTCTGGATCTCAATGATGCTTATCTCCATATTCCAATCCATCTTCTTTTCAGGAAGTTTTTGTATTTCTAAGTTGCTTCCTAGCATTTTTAGTTGTCTGCTTTGCCCTTGGGCCTTTATACTGCCCCAAGGGTGTTCCTCAGATGCCTAACTCCTGTGATTGCTTTTTGCAGGCTGCAAGGGATCCGAATATTCCCTTACTTAGACAACCTGCTGATTCAGGCATACTCTCTGGAGATCTTTTTGCAAAATCTTCATTTTGCTGTTTCATTCTTCAGAGCTTGAGGTTCACAATACATTTAAAAAAGCCTTCCCTGACTCGTTCTCAGGATCATGTTTTTCTTGGTTGCAAGATTCAGACAGTGCCAGTGCTTGTGTCTCTGCCTCCTCCAAAGGCCTTAACTCTCATTTCTTTCTTTCACACTCTTCTTCCTCTGGCTTCCATTACTGCCAGGGAGTTTCTGAGATGTCTGGGTTTCATGGCATCCGCCATTACAATGCTTCCTCTGGCCAAACTTCACATGAGAAAGTTTCAGTGGTTTCTGAAGTCAGTGTGGCTTCAACATGCACATGTTCAAGACTTTGTAGTTCCTCTTCTTCCTTGGCTCAGGCAGAAATTTCACTGGTGGATTCAAAAGTTGTCTCTGAAGCCAGTGCTCTCTTTTCATCCCCTTCTTCCCACTCAGGAATTGTTCACAGATGCCTTAGACAAGGGATGGGGTGACTTTTGGCTCCCTAAAGTTACAGGGGGTGTAGTCACCTCATCAGCAGAAGAATCACATCAGTTTCAAAGAGATGGCAGCTCTTCTGCTGGTTCTTCAAGGCTTTCAGTCTCTTTTTTTCTCCAGGGCCTCTCAGGGTGTTCATACACAATACCACATTGATGTGGTGTATCAACAAGCAGTGAGGAACAAGATCTTATTTTCTTAGTCGGTTGGCATTTCTGGTATGGGATCCTCCTGTCAAGTGACTCTTCTGGAAGTTTATATTCCTTCTGGTCAGAATATTGTAGCAGACACTCTGAGCAGGTCCTTAACTCAGTCCCATGAATTTATGCTTCACAGGGATGTGTTTCTGGACATTGTCTACCAGTGGGGTACTCCTCGTACTCCCCAAGTGGATCTTTTTGCCTCCCCTCTGAACACACAGATTCTTCTGTTTTGTGCCAGAGTCCCTGGTCCTCTGGTATGGAAGATGGATGACCCTCATTCTCTTGGAAGGGGATGTTTCTTTATGCATTCCCTCCCCTTCCTCTCATTCTGAAAGCCCTGATCAGATTTCAACAGGATGCTCCCAAAATCTTGTTAGTGACTGCCTTTTGGCTACAACAGCACTGGTCCCTCTACTTCTGCATTTAGCCAAGGGCATTCATCACAAGTTACCTCACAGGGTGGATCTCTTCACACAAGACAAGGGGTCTGTCATCCATCCCCACCCATCCACTCTTCAAATGACACTGTGGGTGATAGGAGTTTAATTCTTCATAGACACTTTTTTCTGAGGACTCCGAGTTTATTTGGATAAGGCTAAGACTATTAGAAAAAATGATCAGTTGTTTTTTTTTTTTCATCCCAGGTCTTTGGGTTTAGCTGTTTCCAAGCAAACTATTTATTTTTGGATTTCTAAGCCTATTTTTTTTTGTTACACTTTTTATGGCAAGAGTCTTCCTTCTTTTGTTAAGGCTCATTCTACTGGAGCTGTGGTTTCTTCTGGTCCCTTTTTCAAGGGCTTAGATACAAATTCTATTCTTGAAGCAGCTACCTGGACGTCTGTGCATACCTTTACCAAGCACTACAAGCTGGATGGTATTTCTAGAGCTAGGGCTGGTTATGCTAGTGCCATTCTTCATGTTTTTTAGGGGGCTCTTCTGCTCCTTCCTCCTCCCAAATTTCCTCTTGAACTTTGGCACTCTCTCATCTGTAAAGAATACTGCAACAGTGAATGTAAGGACATAGTACAGTTGTGTAAAATCTTGCCATAATGGTAGATGTCCTTGCTCTCCACTGCTGCAGTATTGTCTCCCTTCTTCCATCCCCTAGTATTTTGCCTTCTTGGATGGACAGGTTACCTCTTGATTTTCCTGGACTGTGTTTCTTCTGGGGCAATCAGTTCTGTTGTTGGTTGGCTTGAACATCACCTTTATGCCTTATGCTACACAAGGAGCATTTGGATGACATTTGGAATACCTTTTAAAAGTAGCAAGTAGTCTTTAGTAGACTGGCTGGACATCCGAGAATCCCATTTGTAAAGAGTGCTGCAGCAGTGAAGGCAAAGACATCCACCATTATGGTAAGATTTTACACAACTGTATTTTTTACTTAAATGAGTAACAGTGATGGGAAATAATTTTTATGCTATGCTAATGGGATTAACTAAAAATGGATTCCAAAGAAAGAAAATGTGAGCTGTATGAGTTTGTGAAACCACATAAAAATACGACTACAGTATAACATATGGTATCATTGTCTAGCATAGACTTCCGCGGTGGTGCAGCGGTAGCATTGTTGCCTCACAGCAAGAAGATCTCCAGTTCGATTCTCAGCTGGAGTGCGGGGAGTGCCTTCCCTGTGGAGTCTGTATGTCCTCCCCACGGTTGGGTGGGTGTTCAAAAGACATGCATAAATGGGCGTGCCTTAGTTGAAGGTTGAACGTTGAGCTGGCACCTCAGCGTTCGTGAAAATCTACTGCCAATCATTAGCGGACCAGAGTTCCGCTGTGGCGACCCCTAACTGGGAAGAGCCGAAAGACAACAACAACATCATTGTCTAGCATCAAAAAGACTATTATACTGTCATATGCATTATTTCATGATTAATAACAGATGTCCTGTACTCCAGAGATGATTTAGGGATTTGAGAGTATTTATTAATGTCATCATTTTCTTGGCGTTAATATATTTGTTTTTGCCCTTATGGTTCCACACATCTTGCATTGTCACCCCCTGGACACAGCTCTCCATGTAAAATCTGATGGATCAATTGTTACACATTGAGTAGGTGCTGGGAGAGAGAAAGGAAGGCCCAAAATGAGGGATAACTGATTTATCCACCTGTGAATTCCCCTCTTAGCAAAGCTCAGCACCGGAATCTAAAAGGGGAGGGTGCTGGTGTTCGGGCTAGATTAATTTGAGGAACCACTGAATTGTTCTCATATTTAGTCTGGCTTTTGGAGTCATAATGAGTCTAGAGGCCATAAATCCTAAAATCCTGAGATAGTCCCTGCTGTTGCATGAGTCTAACTGGAAAATAAACTAGACACAGAAAATCTTAAATCATGTCTGAAGTCTTTGTGAATTGAAATGAGATGATACGCATATTTTAAATCTAGAGTTACCATACAAGTGAAAGTAGGAATGAGAGGTAACACAGACTGTACAGAAAGCATTTTAAATTTTGGAATCTGATGTCAAGTTTTAGAAATGAAAGGTCTCCAAGTTCCTTCTTTCTTTGGCACCAGAAAAATCCTTGAAGAAAGTTTCTTTTCTATTTCATCTGGGGAATGGGCTCTGTTGTTCCCTGAGACAGCATTTGCTCCAGAATAGGAAGAAACAAAGAGCTTTGATAGACTAGATGGAGAGGGTTGCCCTTGCAAAGGGTAAGAGAGTCGCACTGCCAGTTTTAGCCTTTCTGAACTATCCTTAGGATCCAGGTGTTGGATGTAATCTGGTTCTAACGAGGAAGGCTAAGATACAAGTTTTGGAAAAGGTTTAGGGGTTGACAAGCTGAGGGAGAAATGGAGATTGAGGAGTCTGCTTTTTTTGGATTATCCCTGGGTTTGGGAAGGTCCACTTATCCTTTTAGAACCTCCCTGTCATTGCTTCTTAAAAGTTTATTTGTCTGAGACTGAATTTTCTTTTCTAAAAAAGGGTCCTAGGTTAGATGGACATTTTCTGTTATATTTGGGTATAGAGGACTGAAAAATCTGACAACCCTTTGAATTAATTTCCACCTTTCATCAAATATCTTGAGAGCCTCAGCAGGTGAAGACCCAGATATACGTCTTTACCTAGAGGAGTATTCAGAAGTTCTGCTTTCATATCCACTGGCAAATTCTCGCCTGCTTAGCCAAGTGAATCTCCTCCTAACTGATCCAGTGACAGCTGCTCTGGGGACTACTTCAGCAGTTTTATAAAACACACTGAAGAGAGCATTTAGTAACTCAGACACTGTTGAAAGCAAATGATTCAAGGACATCTTAGTATCAGAGAAAGAGAGATCCACAATTCATGTTTTCATATTGTCAAAACAAGACAGGAGAAACCTAGACATGTGAGACTGACAATCTACTGTATGTAAATCTAAAGTGGCAAATGTACACACCTTCTTCCCAAACCTATCAAGAGCTCTCTCATCTTTGTCAGAAGGAATATGGCGAGATGCCATGAGTGTGTGGCAGTAATTGACTTTGACAGAGAAACAACTACAGGATCTTCTCTATGGCTGATTTTGTACAAGGAAGTGAGGTAGGGATGCATGTGTAGCCAGATACCAGATAAGATCTCTGTGTACAGAGCTTACCAGATAGATGTTAAAACCTGCCAGGAGCACTGTCTGGTTAAATGACTTGCTCAGAGTCATGCAATAGGCAAATGGAAGAAAAAAGAGTAAAACCTTCCATCCTTAGCCACAATAAGAAGCTCGTTAAGAGTTTAGAGCCTTAATCCTCTACACTAATTGTCAGACATTCACACACTTCTTCAGTTCCTGATAGATCACTGCAAGTTAAAAGTCACTGAGGTTTACAGACATTAAGTAATGTTGCTCATTACAGTTTCATTGTTTTTGTAGTTCACAAAATGCATGTTTATACAAAGCCTGTTGTTTTTTTTAATTTTTAAGTGAATTAGAGTGGACTGCCTCTAATCAGTCTCCAGTTCTGGGGAACATCTCTGATTTTGCCTCATATTTATTTCCTGTCCCTTGTTAACTTGTTTTTTTTTTCCTGGTAAATTACTGAGGATTGCTGTCAGTCAGTAATTACAGTAGTCAGAGCTTCATATTTTTTATTTATCAGAAAATGCATGCTCACATGACACTTATGATTCTATTAACACTTTAAGTGATTTGGAGTTATCCAGCCTTTAACGCTGTGCAATATTAATGCACTGCTTCATGTAGTCAAAAGTGCAGGGTTTGAACCCTTTCATCTCCACTTGTCTACTGTGTGACTTTGAGCAAGCTGTAATTGATGGTCATATCCGTGTCTCTATATACATTTTTGATTCCTGCATCCCACTATTCTACCTCATGGATTAACACAGTGGGTTAATGCTGCTGTTTTCATTGTCAAGGGTGTGGAGTTTGAATGCTTCCCCCGCCTTTTTCTTTAGTGTAGCAGTTGTTGCAGAGGACTAAGACTGTGAGCTATAGTTCCTGTGGTAAAGGGTTTGATTCCCTTCCTGCAGCCCTCATTTGCTACTGTGTAACCTTGAGCAAGTCACGTAACCAGAAAGTGCTTTGGGGCAATAGGAAATTTGTGCTAGGCTCCCCTGGACTGAAAACCTGTTAACTACCTTTGAACCAGAGTAGTTATGGTATAAATGAAGGAAACCTGTTGTAATAAACAGGAGCATCATCATATGAGCCTTGTTCTTTGGGAATGACCCTTGCTTTCTTTATATTGACAGTGTATTTATCACTTAGCTATGAATAAACTAGAGAACTAGCTGTGAATAAACTAGAGAATATGAAGTTGATGAGTTTAATGCTAATATTTAACTATGAATACATTTTTAATTTATCTAGTTTTTTTGCAGGCACACAGATGTGAAAAGCATTGTGTTTGGGTTACAACAGTTTGTTTAGCACATAGTGCAGATGAGTAAGGCTATGAGCTGTTATAAAGAGCTATTTCCTTTAGTACGGGGTTTGATTTGGTTTATCCATCATACTAAAGATGATTTAAATCATTAACACGCCTCGACTGTGTAATATAGGCTAAACATTGTACATTTTAATAATGTATTTTTGCTGTACCTTCTTTACAGCCTCCAACACCTGCAAAGTGGTTGACATTTGTCAGATCATGCAGTCTGTATTATTTGGAATGATGATCAGAACTGCATGCTCTTCAGCATCCATTATGTAGTCATTGCTGCATATTACTGTGACACAGTGTTTTCTACAAGATTGGATTGCAAAGGATTTCATAATTTAGTTAAAATCTGTTAGTCAGTCTGGCAGTTAGCACAGAGGACTAAAGCACTGATTTGTTGATGCACTGTTTCCTGTGCAAAGGGTATAGGTTTCAGTCTTTCAACCATCATTTGCCTATTGTATGATCTTGAGCAAGTTATTTAATCAGACAGTGCTTTGGAGCAATTGGGAAATTGGGCAAAGCTCCTTAATATGGTCTCCTGCACTACATGCCTAGTTACTAACTATGGACCTGTGGTTATTGTTTGCCAGACATTCCGTATTGCATAGCTGATCTAGCTCAATACATTTTCTGGCAATATCACCATCACACCAATTGCTTAATGCAGCATAGGCCATTTACTCCTCAAGGGTAGCTGCATTTGGAGGTACGAGTAACACACCGAAGTGCTAAGCTGTTTGCCAGCAGTAACATCTACACTAATAATAGTTTGCTTTAATGTGGAATTATTCAGATGATTTTACTTCTGCAGAGATTGTGCATATTAACTTAAAATATGTTATAAGGTGGTTAATATTCGTTATACTCTCATAAATTGCTGTTAATACTGTGCTACACATGACTGGATCTTATGGTATGATGCTAGTAAACTACATGTAATTAGTTTCTTCATAACAATAATGGGTGTAGACAGTCAGCAAACTGGCTGTAACTGTTGCTGTGTTCATAGGTTCGTAGGTTGGTACTAGGCTATCAGCCCTAGGACCTATACAAGCCTAGCCATAACAATTCCCTGGCTATTTCTTCCCACACTATTTACTTCCCTGGACCCCTGTCTAGCAGGGTGACTGATGTGATCCCCGGGGTGAATTTCCATTCTCCCATCCAATTGTCAAGGTTCCTTTTGAAGAGGGCCAAAGAGGCACTCTGCTTGACATGTATGAGCAATCTATTCCAGAGTTTGAGGAGTCTCTGGGTCAGGAACCTATCCCTCCAGCATGTTTTGTTTATTGTGATGACAAGGTTTAGATCCCTGGAGTGTGTGGCTCTGAGGGATTGGGATTTCTTTAAGTGTAGCATGTCCAACAGCTCTGGGTTTGACATGGCCTTGTATGTTAAGCAGAGATCACCTCTGAGTAGACGATATGCGACAGAGTATAGCTGGAGTTTTTTAAGGCGGTCAGCATAGGGCATCTGCTTTAGGCCTGTGATTCTTTTAGTGAGGTATTTCTGCGGCCTTTCCAGTTGTTGCAGATGTCTTGAGAGGTGCATACCAAACAGGGCATTGTATTCTATAATGGGTCTAATGAGGGATGAGTACAGTGGGACAATGACCTCCTTTTTTCTGGATGAAAAGCCCTTAGTGATGAAGTGTGCCACATAGAAGGATTTCCTGACTGCTGTGGCAATGTGGTTATCGAAGGTGAGACCACTGTCCACCTGTGTCCCTAAGTCTCTTATCACACTTTCGGTGTTTAGTGTACTGCCACCTATATGGTAATTCTCGGATACATGTTTTTTCCCAAAGGGGATAACTATACATTTCTTGGCATTGAGCTTGAGCCCATGGCTCTGGCACCAAGCATCTGTTTCTGTAAGGCTCTTTTGTAGAGTATCCACATCATTTGGGGATTCAATAATGGCTCCTAGTTTGCAGTCATCTGCGAACTTTGTTAGCCAGAGTCCCTTAGTGTTGGCCTGTACTTCAGAGAAGTAGATGCCAAACAAGAGCAGTCCCAGGAATGAACTCTGAGGTACTCCACTTGTCACTTGTCTGGAGCTGGATTTGGAGTCAGCTACTTTTACAGTGTGGGTTCTATCAGTAAGCCAGTTAGCAACCCATTGGGTGACGTAGGGATTAATGCCCAGCTTAGTAAGTTTATCTATGATTCCAGAGTGGGGGATGGTGTCAAAGGCATTGGCAAGGTCTAGATAGGCTGTGTGGACCACCTTACTCTTGTCCATGGCTCTGGAGACTGATTCAAAGAAGTCAATCAGGTTCAGGAGACAAGATCGGCCCTTCACGAACCCAAACTGGGTGGGGTCTAGTGTTTGAAGGTTGCCAATGTCTTTGTTTATAAGTTCCATGATAATACGCTCCATGGCCTTGCAGATAAGGCTTGTCAGACTGATGGGACGGTAGTTTCCGGGATCCAAGGTGGATCCCTCCTTGTGGATTGGGATAACTGTAGCTCTGCGCCACTCAGTGGGCACGAAACCTGAGGTGAGGCTATGATTAAACATGACACTTAGGTGAGGTGCCAGTTCATATTGTAGTTCATGTAGTACACAGCCTGGGATGTCATCTGGTCCCATGGATGCTGTATTCTTAGCTTTGGAGAGTGCGTTTTTTACCTGTGTGGCCATTATTACTGGAATTTGGCAATCTTCCGGTATTGAGATGGGCCATTTAGGGGATGAGAGGGGGATGAAGTTGGCACTGAATCGATCTGCCAGGATATTGGCAATATCCTTGGGATCAGTATATTTAATGCCATTCTGTTGTAGCTCAGAGCAGATCTGAGCATTGCCATTTAGACTCTTGACATAGTTATAGAATGCCTTGTGGTTGTCTTTGGAATCTTTGGCAATTTTATTTTCATAACTAGCTTTGGAGGATTTTATGAGGGATCTCAGTTTCTTACTGAGGCTGGTAAGGGAGTTATGGGGGAAGTTAAGAGGGGTGGGGAGCTGTCTGTGGATGGGGAGTGGGAAGCTGTCTGTGGATGACCATACCTTATGCTCTTATCACTTGGTCAGTTTTAGAATATTTGGAATATTTTGTCTCCTGTCTGTTTGTGTGGAAAAATAAAATAAAATATGTTCATAAGTTCATAGGAGATTACCAGTCTAATGGTCCAAGAGCCCTTACAAATCTAGCCATATTTAATCCAAATTTCCCAATTTTCAATAGCGCGGTGAACAAAGATCACAGAGTTATGAGCATATGCTATGATATCTAATATTGAGTGTCTTTATCTATGAGGGGCATTGGCACCACCCCAGGAGTAAATTTATGATTATCAATGCATTGATCTAGGTAGCACTTGAAGGGGGTCAGGGAAGGGCTTTGCTTCACATGAATGGGAAGCTTGTTCCAGAGAAGGGATAGTCTCTGAGAGATGTATCTATCTCTTCAACATGATTTATTTATGTCAGAGCCTAAGTAAAGATCCGTGGAATGAGTGACCCACGTAACAGTTTCATTTACAAACGTGTAACATTTCAATCAGGGCCAGATCAGATTATTAGTGCACCACATAGAAGGACTTTCTCACTACTGTGGATACATGGTGGTCAAAGTTTAGATTACTATCAACCTGAGTACCCAGCTCACGTACCACTGGGTTTACTGTTAGGGGGGTACTGTCTATATTGTAATTAGCTGGGGTATTTGCTTTCCCAAAGGGAATAATTATGCATGTTTTTGCATTTGGTTTCAATCTATGGCTCTAGCACTAATCCTTTGTCTGTGTTAATCCTTTTTGCAGTGTATCAGTATCATTCAGGGATTGAGTGATTACCCCCAATTTCTAGTCATCCACAAACTTGGTCAGCCAAAGGCCATCTACATTTGCCTAGTACAGAACCATGTGGCATGCTGCTGCTGCTGGTGACTGGCCTCTTGCAAGAGGTGGAATTACCCACTTTGACAGTATGTGTCCTGTCGGTGGGACATTTCGATACCCACTTGTTGATGTAGGGGCTTATGCCCAGTCTAGAGAGCTTCTCTACAATACCTGAGTGGGGAATTGTGTCAAATGCCTTGGCCAAATCAAGGTAGGTGGCATGTACAGTCTTTACCTCATCCATGGCCTTGGAGATTCTCAAACAAGTCAACCAGATTTAACAGACATGACCTACCCTTAATGACTCTGAACTGGGTTGGGTCTAGAATCTAGAGATTACCTATGTCCTTGTTGATAACGTCCATGATGAGTCTTTCCATGGCCTTACAGATGAGGCTAGTCAGACGTATGGGCCTACAATCCCCTGGGTTGGATAATTGCCCCCCCTTGTGCAGAGAGATAACTGTTGCTGTCCTCTATTCGGTTGGAACATAGCCTGTCTGGAGGCTGTGGTGAAATAGGGATCCAAGTGGGTCTGCTAGGTCATGTGTTAAGTTATTTAAAAGCCAACCTGGGATGTTGTCAAGACCCATTGATGCTGTGCTTTAAGCCTTAGAGAGTGGAGAGATAACTTGCTGTTTTTAATCAATAGGCATAGGACTAGGAATGGTGGCAGGCATACTTTGGGGGATGACTAGTGTGGGAACTGGGGGAGGTGAAGTTTGATCCAAATCTGTCAGCTAGCAAGTTGGTTATTTCCTATGGATGAGTATGTGTGGTGCCATCCACAACCAGCTATGTGCATACTTGGGTATTACCCTTAAGATTTCAGATGCAGTTAAAAAATGCTTTGCGGTTTTCCTTGAGTGGGGAGGCTATTTTACTTCATAGTTTGCTTCTGAGAACTTGATCAGATTTCTGATTTCTTTAATTAGACTAGTGAGGGATTTCTTCTTCTGCTAAGCCTGTTCCCATTTTTTTGGACATTAGTTTATTTTCTTTGTTGTGTAGCCTGTTTGTACCAGGAGTCCACCAGAGTGGCTTGTTTTTCTAGCAAGACCTGGGTTTAATCCAGTCAGGTACAGCTGATTCTGTACAACTGCTTAAGTGGTTATACAAGGTGTTGGTATTTGTCTTTGCATAAGATTCTGTGTTTTCTGGGTTTGGGGGAGCTTTGAAATTTCTTATGCTATCACTTAGTAGGAGATAACTTGTCTTGGAGAAATTCTTTAGTGTTTTTGAGCTTGATGGTGTATCTGGCTTTACATAAATTTCAAAGAAGACTGTTTTGTTGTCCTATCTTACCAAAGAGGACATTATACAGAGGAGGGGTATGCAAAGCTCCCTCATGTTAGTAAGTACTATGTCCAGGATACTTGAGCCCCTAATGGGTGTGATGATCAGTTGTTCCAGAGCATTTGCACTGACAAAGTCCAAGAACCTCTGGGACTGCATGTTAGTGGTCGTGTATGTTACCCAGTAAATGGTAGAACAGTACAAATCTCTCATGAGTATGGTGCTGGGCTGCATGGTGACTGACTCCAGTAGGTCCAGGTACATGGTGTGTTTTTCCTGGTATACTGTTTGACCAGTCTTGAGGTGTACTTATCTTTTATGAAGATAGATACACCTCCTCCTTTGGTTCTTTCTTGCTCAGTCAGTGGTCTGAATGTATGGAAAGAGTTGTAGCCTTGCACAGCTGGGTTGCTTTCTGCGGCTTTGAACCATATCTCAGTGACTGCACAGACACCTGCATTTTCCAAGGTGAGGAGTGAGAACTTTGAGCTTATCAAGAGAATATTTTGTTACATTGGGAGGATGGTTACTTTGACAGTGCTCAAAAAAGGCACTATAGGGGTGGCTAAAGCCTTTTCCAGTATCTGAAAGCCTAGAGGAGACAGGTGCAGACCATCTCTAGCAAAACAATGTAGCATGTTGATCATGTCCTCCCAAGCTGACAGATATTGGGCCCCCTTGGACTGACACCAAAAGTTAAGGCAATTGTTAAAATCAATCATTTTTGTTTATATTGTTGCATCAACCTTGGTGAAGGTAGAAAGCTGCTCAAGGCTATGCTTATATCTTCCTGTGAAACATAATCTGAGAGCTCAAGCATGTCTCACTTCATATAGTCCAGGGAGGTACATCTCAGGTCATTCACACCTACATGGACCATGACACAGTCATACTGATATTTGTGGCAGAGTGACTTCAGTGCTTGATAGATCTTGGCACCTGACAGGCAGCTAACTGTAACCTTCTCCTTATCCAGCCTGGTGATGGGGATGTCCGTGTGTCTCACTGTGGAGTCTTCTATGACTGGTATGTTAGGTTCTGTGGTATTTTGCCTTATGGGCTTGTTTGTTGAGACACTGATGTGTGCATTATTATGTGCTGTGGTTGTTGTTTGCTTTGTTTTGTATATATCTGTTTTCTGAAGGCAGGATTTGGGAGGAAGTTAGTAGTGTGTACCTCTGCATATCTGGGTTTATGTGTAGAATCCTTATTTGGTGTGGGAAGTGATGTGTGTGTGCTGAGAACCTGCTTTGCATTTGATTTGTCTGAATGTGAGAGTCTTGCTTCCATTTTCATATTATAACTACATCCCTCACATATGCTAATTGTTTATTTCAGGATTAAGTGGTTGTCAGTATACATGAGACAATTGCTACATTGCTTCAGGATGCCCATGCCCATCAGGCTGGCAACAGAGATGATAGGAAACTGCCCATTCATGACATCAAGTTCTTATTGTAGGTTTTATCAGGGTAAGGAATGGGTTAATTTCACTGGACTGAGCTTATAGCACAGAGACTATGAGTGGGAACTATACTTTGGGTAGTCTAAGGTTAACCAACAGAGAAGTGCTGCTCAGTTGCTCCTAAAGCAGCAGGGGGCAGGGTATCATTTCAGTGATAGCTATTCTAGGGAAATTATATCTTCAAGGTGTTTGGATCTATACAAGGTACTGCTAAATGCCACTGCACAGAGAGAGGCTTCGTGCAAAGGCAAGGCTTATATACAGGCAAAAAGGAACAGGTTTTAAACTAACTACCAAGCAAGAAAGCACATAATAAGCCTTCTAACAGCAGTCATCAACTCATATAGGTTTAGATCACACAATTTCTGCCCCAAGAGTGCAGAAAGAAACTTCTTAATGTAAAATGGCTGGTTTGGAAACCCAAGTGTAACAAGTCCACACAGTCTAGATACAACAACCCTGACTAAATGATACAATGTAATAAGTACTTAAAGCAGCAATAGAACAGTATGTTTTTATTTTTTATTTTGTAGACTTAGAGAAAGCATATGACAGGGTGCCTAGAGAGGAGTTGTGGTATTGTATGAAGAAGTCGGGAGTGTCAGAGAAGTATGTAAGAGTGGTACAGGATATGTACGAGGGTAGTGTGACAGCGGTGAGGTCTGCGGTGGGAATGAAGGATGTGTTTAAGGTGGAGGTGGGGATACATCAAGGATCAGCTCTGAGCCCTTTCTTATTTGCAATGGTGATGGACAGGTAGACAGACGGGATCAGACAGGAGTCCCCGTGGACTATGATGTTTGCAGATGACATTGTGATCTGTAGTGAGAGTAGGGAACATGTGGAGGAGACCTTGGAGAGATGGAGATATGCTTTAGAGAGAAGAGGAATGAAGGTCAGCAGGGCTAAGACAGAATATATGTGTGTGAATGAGAGGGAGGATAGAGGAATGGTGAGGATGTAGGGAGTAGAGGTGGCGAAGGTGGATGAGTTAAAATACTTGGGATCAATAGTTCAGAGTAATGGTGAGTGTGGAAGAGAGGTGAAGAAGAGAGTACAGGCAGGATGGAGTGGGTGGAGAAGAGTGTCAGGAGTGATTTGTGACAGATGAGTACCAGTAAGAGTGAAAGGGAATGTCTACAAGAGGGTAGTGAGACCAGCTATGTTATATGGGTTGGAGACACTGGCATTGACAAAAAGGCAGGAGTTAGAGCTGGATGTGGCAGAGTTAAAAATGTTAAGATTTGCACTGGGTGTGACGAGGGTGGACAGGATAAGAATAAGTATATTAGAGGGTCAACCCAGGTTGGAAGGTTTGGAGACAAAGACAGAGAGGACGATTATGTTGGTTTGGACATGTGCTGAGGTGGGATGCTGAGTATATTGGGAAAAAGATGCTAAGGATGAAGCTACCAGGTAACAGGAAAAGAGGAAGGCCTAAGATAAGGTTTATGGTTGTGGTGAGAGAGGACATGCAGGTGGTTGGTGTGAAAGAGCAAGATGCAGAGGACAGGAAGAAATAGAAACAGATGATCCGCTGTGGCGACCCCTAACATGAACAGCCGAAAGAAGATGATGATGATGATGATTTAAAGTTCAGCAAATATCACAGGAAACTAATAAATGCAATCACAATTATCAACAGAGTGCAAAATGATATTTATTTTTTAAATACTGAGTTTGGGCACTCTCTGACCCTGCTGATTTGATAAATTAAAAAAAAAAAAAAAAATATATATATATATATATATATATATATATATATATATATATATATATATATGTATATGTATGTATATGTATATATATATATATATATATATATATATATATATATATATATAAGTCTGTCTTTGCTAGTGTGTACTTGTGTAAAGCAAATTTGAATACTTTACTTTTTACATTTTTATCAAAATCAGATATATGATATGTACACAGTTGATAAAGTGGCCATAACTGATGAATATGCGTTGGTGGATTATAATGACAGCAGCTTTAGTGGCCATTTATGGTTGAAATGTTCTTAAATGGGTACTTTTGTCATTAGTGGCTAACACAGTTTGTTTCAGTGCTTACTGGGGAAAAACAACAAATTTAATACATACTCTAGCAAATGTTGCTGTATTAAACAAAAACATAATTTAAAACAATCAGGGAGGTGATTTTAAAAGAACACATTTATTTACTCATGGTTCACAAAAATGTGTACAAAGTGCACATGTTTTGAAAACAGGCCAGGACCCAAGATGCACTTAATTTGGTCTGTCCTTTTTTAAGGGTGTCCCATTCAGTAAGAAAGGTATCTTAGCTAGTACTACTTCTCTGTCAATACCATACATAGTTTGCCTTATTTTGCAGGCATTTTGAAACACAGTGGTGGAATCCACCTCTTTTCAGGTACAAATCTAGAAGTCCTGCTACTTAATTTATCAGTTTTCAATATTTTTGTACTTCATACTGATTCACGTTTACTAATATTCCTACTTAAAATGTTTCTTTACAAATGGTGCATGTTTGTCTGCAGTATCAATCACAGCTGACTCCAGAAAAGTGTTGTTACAAACACTTCTGCCTCTCAAACTGGTTCTTTGGCAAATTAGGAGGCATGCGTGAATGAGCGTGCCTTTGTTGAAGGTTGTGCATCAGGGGTGGTAACTCGTCACGTAAAAATCCACTACCAAACATTAGCGGACCGGAGTTCCGCTGTGGTGACCCCTAAACGGGATAAGCCGAAAGACACAACAACAGCATTCTTCTGGATCCTAGATATTTTGTTTTTCATTTATTCTAACTTGTTCATATCTAGACAGTCTTTAAACCAGTGATAAGTGCTCTGATATGCAACACATTTGAATGTGCTTCTATACTATCTAGTGAATTTAGGGAGTCTCCCCCGATCTCTTCTGACTGTTTAGCCTTCTACTGTGTTTCTTTTCTGTGAAATATGATGTAACTTGGCATATATTTATGTTCACTGTGGAGTTTCATACCTTTTCTCTGCAAATATGCTTTAAGGATGGCTTCTCGGAGGTAAATAATTCTTGTTGTCTGTCCTTTACATTTAAGCATGAAGTATTTAATACCTTGAAAGGAAGCACTACATCTAGGAAAGCCACATTATATTTACACATCTGACTAAATATTTGCTCAAAATTTGTTAAGCAATCTGCCAGAGAAACTGTCTCTTTGATAATCTAGTAAAATGTGTTTTCTATCTCATGAAGATAATATCAGGTCTAGTCATAACAGAGAATGTGCTGTCATATGTGCTCAAATGCTCTGCTGAAATTTCCAGAGCAGTGTCTCTTGTTGTTAGTATCAATAGTATGTAGTCATTCTTTCATATTGCTGTGATACAATCTTGTCTACAAGATTTGATTATAAAGAATTTCTGCATTTAGTTAAAAATTGTTACTCTGGCAGTTAGTGTAGAGGACTAAAGCTCTGACTTGTTACTCAGCTGCTTTCTGTGGCAAGGGTTAAAGTGTTTGTGTCTTTCAGCTTTCGTTTTCCTACTATGAGATATTTAGGATGTCACTTAACCAGAAAGAAAGTGCTTTGGAGTAACTGGGAATTTGAGCTAGGCTCCTTAAAGATATCCAAGACTGGATGCCTAGTAACTATGAGTCTGTTGTCTTTGTTTGTCAGCCATTCCCTATTGAATAGCTGATCTAGTTCAGGAAGTGTTATGGCAATATCACCAGCACACCATTTTAATACAAGCCTGGTAATTCATTCTTTGAGGGCTGCCAGCACTGTATTTGTAGATGAAGCTTTGAAATGCAAAGTTGTTTGCCAGCAGTAACCTCTGCATTAGGAGTAGTTCTGTTTAATGTGGAATTATTCAGATGATGTTAACTTTAACAGAGGTTGTGCGTATTGACTTAGCATATGTTATCAGTTGGTTAATATTTCTTATGCTCTCAAATACTCATCTATTTAAATATGTCTGGATCTTATGGTATGATGCTAATGATCTTTATAAAATTTCATGTAGTTCATCAAAAGCTAATAAAGTACATGTAATTTATTTTTTCATGAAAATAAAGGGCATGCACAGTTAATAAAGTGGCTATAACTGCTGCTGGGGTGGGGTTGGGGGCTCTCTTTGGATGAAAGTACCTTTGTGCTCATATCATCTGGTCGTTGTTAGCCTTCAGTCTGGCTTTGCAGGACTAGTGTGTGTGTGTGTGTGTGTGTGTGTGTGTGTGTGTGTGTGTGTGTGTGTGTGAGAGAGAGAATTAAGCTAGACATTTTTTGCCACTATGTTTTTGTGTGAAACAATTTTGAAATACACAACTTTGGTCTTTATTATTTTTTTGGCACTTACATCTGAAAAGGATGCAGTCAACAGTGTAACTATAATTGCTGGGTTTGGGGGTGTCTCGGGATAAAAATTACCCTACTAAGCTGTTAAAGTTAGTCGTCTGCCTTTGCAGGACTAGTGTGCATTTGTGTGAAGCAAATTGGAATACTTTACTGTGGCAATTTTTATCACAATCAGATGTAATATGTGCATAGTTGATAAAGTACTGATAATTGTTGAGTAAAGATATTGGTGGATTATAATAACAGCAGTTTGAGTGGTATTTTATAGCTGAGATGTTCTGAAATGGATACTTTTTGTCATTCGTGTTTCATATCTTTTGTTTCAGTGCTTACTGGAAAAAAGTCCTAAACTACAAATTTAAAATTCATTCTAACACGTTGCTGTACTAAGCAAGCAATATAATTTAATTTAAAACAATCAGGAAGGTGTTTCAAGGAGCACTTGAATGTCCTAAAAATGTATGTGGGGAAAGAGGCATGGTTTGAAAACAACCCAAGACCCTGCATCAGCCACTGGCCAGATGCATTTCAATAAATGTGAGTTTGAAGGGAAGAGAAGTTTACCTTTACTCATGCTACATCTGTTTTAAATGTGAGACTTTTGTTTTGCTTAGGAAATGGCCATCAGCATTTGTGCTCTAAAAATGTGAAATAAAAGTTTTAGATTAAATCTTAATCTCTGTAGACATGCTAAAACTGAAGAAGAAAATAGTATATACACTGAAAAGTTTGAACACTGTTTTTGGTAATAGGTGAGACAGCCAGGTAATGGAATAGTGGGATGGCTGTGGGGGAGTGGAGATGATGTGGGTCAACTAGTTTGTCTAGGTCATGATCCAACACTGAGCATAACCAGAGGATTATATCATTTTGTGAAAAAAATGTCACCTCTAATGACAAATTTTTGGATTATTTTACTGAGCTATTGTTGCAAACTCATATGTTTGAACAATACAAAGGGGATATTGCTTGGTCCTAAGAGCTTTTTTATTTTTATCTCCATAGTTTGGTCCTGTTAAAAACCGTTTTATTTTTATCTCTATAACTTTTTCAGCTACTTAAGTGGACTAGACAACAGCTTCCCTCCATCATTTACCAACTTGTTTGAAAATCATGACAAATTTCTAAAACTATATGACAGAAACAGATGTAAAGTCCCTTGAAATCAAAGGGTATATATATATATATATATATATATATATATATATATATATATATTTATATTTTTAAAATTATATACATATATATACATGCATAGTTCACTATCAACTATAATTCACTGTCCACTATTTATTGTACTTGCATTATAAATGTATGCATTTCAGTTAGGTAACATTCATTTATTTATGTCTTTAGGTGTAACATCTTTTTAAAAATGTTTTAGTATGTTAATTGATTGTTTGGATTAATTAGGTAGAGTATATAAGGTGTGTATTTTCATGGAGAAGTTACACCTGAAGAAGCTATTGTGAAAGCGCTTGTGTCTTCTGTGAATAAACTGGTACCTGCACGTATATCTGTGGATTCTTTGCTGTTATTTTGGAATCATTCTCAGCCTGGATTTTTTGCCCTTTGATTTCAAGGGACTTTACATCTGTTTCTGTTATATTGCTGCATTTTGGGCTCTGTTTTTGCTGAAATTTCTAAAACTAGTTAAAATGATATAAAACTTTTACATTCACACACCATGACAGTAACAACATGTTAGACAGAGGAAATATATAAATATGACTAAAGCAGTGGTAGTACTGCTTGACCGAGTGACTATACTAGTTAAAAGAAGTGGTTTTTATGTTGTTTCTACTCCTGTACCTGCCATTTATCACACCTTTACTGTGGGTCATAAAGTCATTCACCCCTTCTCCATTGCTTCTGGGGAGTTCCTAGTGCAAGGGTGAGACTCAAACAGAGGGGCTATAATTCAGGCAGCCATACAGGTTGTCTGTGCCCTCTCCATCATCACAGCAATGAGGGAATTTCTGCTTACTCCATACCCTTACTTGTGGCTGACATGAGTGAGAATAAACTGGTAAATTGAGAGATGATTAAACCTTAAGTGATGCCACTCCAGTAACTGTGCACAACCTGTTCTGACAGATATTGCTTATGTGACATAGGTCATCTCAGAGTTCAGATACAGGTCTACTATTGGCTGGCATGCGTTATAACTTAAATGGAGAATGCCATGCTTCCATGCATTAACAAGAGCTAAGGGATGTGAAGTGAGAGTAGGTTAAAGGATAACGAATATTGTAATCTACAGTATGGGAATACGTTCAGAGATTTACTGGAGCACTGGGCACAGTTGAGGAAGATTGCCCTTAAATTAAAAGGCAGGCAGCTAGCTTAGGCAGTTTCTCATAGTAGCATTCCTTTCAAGGCATTGCAGCATAAACATACATATTTTGTTCCAACCATTTTCTGGCCTGTCACAACTTGTGCTAGAATTATTTACTGGTCTTGAGTAGAGAAAGTCTTAGATGTTCAGGATAAATATACCAACTCCTGCAGTATGCAGCTCTGTAAGGAATTCAGAGCTTGTAATAGTATTACAGGAGAGAATATAGCTTCATCATTTGCATAGTATAACTACATCTGTTACGTATAGTATTTGTTTGTTTCAGGATTAAGTGGTTGTCAGTATACATGACACAATTGCTACATTGCTTCAGGATGCTCCTGTCCATCAGGCTTGCTATAGAGATGGTATGAAACTTCCCATCCGTGATATTAGTCTCATGCTGTGGGTTTTATCAGGAAAAGGAATTGGTTAATTAAACTAGACTGTGCTGGTAGCAGAGACTATGACTGGGAACTGTACTTTGTGTAGCCTAAGGTTAACCATCAGAGCAGTGCTGCTCAGAGTGCAGCTCAGTTGCTCCTAAAGAAGCAGATGGCTGGGTATGGTTTCAGTGAGTTATTTTAAGGGAATTTTATCTTCAAGATCTTTGCATCTATACAAGGCACTGCTAACCTATACAGGCAAAATGAGCAGGTTTTAAGCTAACTACTAAGTGGGAAAACAGACAATAAGCCTTCCACCAGCAATCCCCATCTCAGATTGGTTTAGATCAGCACACTTGTGCCACAAGAGTCCAGAAAAAACGTCTTAATGTAAAATGGCAGACTTGCAGCCCAAATGTAAGAAGACCATACAATCTAGGTACAACAACCCTGAGTAAATGATACAATGTAATTAGTACTTGAAGCAGCAGTAGAACAATTTTTTATTATTTAAAGTTCAGCAAATACAGCAAATATGACAGGAAACTAAAAAATGCAATCACAATTATCAACAGAGTGCAAGATAGTATTTATTATTTTAGTCATTATTATTTTTGACATAAACATCTGAAAAGGATGTAGACAACAGTGTTTCTGTAATTACTGTGTTTGGGCACTCTCAGACCCTGCTGATTTGTTAAATTTAAAAAAAAAAAAAAAAAATATATATATATATATATATATATATATATATATATATATATATATATATATATATATATTAGCCTGTCTTTCCTAGTGTGTATTTGTGTAAAGCAAATTTGAATACTTCACTATTCCACGTTTATCAGAATCAGACATATGATTTGTACACAGTTGATAAAGTGGCTGTAATTGATGAATATGAGTATTGGTGGATTAAAATGACAGCAATAGCATAAGTGGCCTTTTATGGTTGAAATGTTCTGAAATGGGTACTTTTTCATTATTGGCTAACACATTTTGTTTCACTGCTTTCTGGGAAAAATACAAATTTAACAAATACTCTAGCAAATGCTGCTATATTAAACAAGAAATGCAATTTAAAACAATCAGGAAGGTGATTTCAAAACAACACGTTTATTCATTGTCCAAAAATGTGTACAAGGTGCACATGGTTTGAAAACAGACCAGGACCCAAGCTACACTTAATATCCTGCTGTCTAGGACTGGTCTGTCCTTTTAAGGATGTCTCATTCAGTAAGAAAGGTATCTCAGCTAGTACTACTATTCTGTCAAAACCACACATAGGTTGCCTTATTTTGCAGGCATTTTCAAACACTGGTAGAATCTAACTCTCTTCAGGTTCAAATCTAGAAAGTCCTGCTACTTAGTTTAGCAGTTTTCAATATTTTTGTACTGTGTACTGATTCAGTTTACTTATATTCCTGCCTAATTTGTTTCTCCACAAATGGAACAAGTTTGCCTACAGTATGAATCACAGCTGACTCAAAAAAGTTTGTTACAAACATTTTTGCATCTGAAACTGGTTCTTTGGAAGATTAAGCTCTGTTGCATTCTTCTGTATCTTAGATATTTTGTTTTTCAGTTATTCTAACTTTTCAATCTCTAGACAGTCTTTAAACCACTGATAAGTGCTCTGATATAAAGCACATTTGAATCTTCTGCTATACTATCTGTGACGACCATCCACCTATAGGCCAGTAATCAAGGAGCCTCAATCCTCACCACTGTCACTTGTGGAGAATAGTCAGTGGAAGGATAACAGGTACACACCCAGTATTTCCAGATGCAGCTCCTTGTATCAAGTACACTCAAGCTTAAGAACACACAGGGAACACAATCAGTCAGGGCTGATTACTCTCTATTTCTCCAGATCCCCAATAAGACTCCCCACTAGCACAGCTATAGAGTTGAGTCCTTAGCCAGGGTTCCAAGCCAAGTTCTCCAACAATCGCTCTGTCCAACCAGTGCCTCTTGTCCCTGCCTAAGTAGCTGACACTCACACTCTTTGAGATTTTATTTACACACACACACACACACACACACACACACACACACACACAGACACATGCACGCACATACCTAGGAAAGGCTGGTACAGGTTTTTTAGCTATGTCCCCTCTTGCCCAGACTATAAGGTAGTTATCACTGCCACCAGAACTCCTTCCCAGCTACTTTAAGGCCCTTACAAGGGTACTCGATATACTGAGTAAAATTAATTTTAATACAAATGGTAGCTTGAGCAAGAGCAAGGCTATTAGGAACAGCCCACACAGTGTCACCAAATAAATATGCAAATACTCTCAAAACTTAAATGTCTCTACAAAGATTAGCCACAATGAAAGGTTTAAATATATTTAATAATAAATAATAAAAGGAGAAGACAACACTAAATATCTATTCACAGTGATGTCATAGTTCAAAATCACAGCAAATATTTTAAATAGCACTGAAGGACAGACACAGACAAATAAAGAAAAACAATATGTAAACTAAGCTTCACTATATTCCTGATTGAATCTAAGAGAATCACTATTCCCTACTTACTTAATAGAGCAAGGCAGATGATGTAGTGAATGCTCAGGACCAAGACAGAACACAGAATGCTCAGTCTCACTAAAAGACTTTTCAAAAAATATCTAAAATATTACTTCTGGGATAGCTTGCAGAATGACATAACTTCTGGTCATCTAACTCCTAGCTCCCATGCAAACATTCCACTGCTGGAAGCAGGCAGGATTTAGCACCTACCTGTAAAAATACACACACAAGGGCTTTTGCTCAGATCTGTGGCAGGTGCTGGAAGTCATAAAACAATTGCATACCTCCACACTTCTAGAGTAGTAATTAGTTCACCCCAACGACAATACAGAAAGCTTCCTAGCACAGGCTTTGTGTCTCTGGCTTCATTGAAGCTTGTGAGATAGCATCTTTATGGCCTAGCCCAAAAAGTGATTTAATTTCAGATATATTTTAAATTTTGCTGGACTGAGGTTAACCTCCTGTGTTCCAGTTTCTTCTGTTAAAACATATACATTTAAACAGTTACAATAGTGCATGTACATTTGTGTTCTCTCCAGTAGGGCACACTGTGATGCATTTCAAACTGAAGCTGTTTACAAATACCTTTCTAACATGAACATCTGTACCAATCAGTTTGATATACGCAAGTCATACAGTTCTAATACATTTGTAACACAAGAATCCTGTATAAATCAGTTTGATATTCACAAATGACATATAATTACAAAATTCCTTCTTCCTCTGCTGACAGTACCTCTGATTGTCATACTATCTAGTCAACTTATACATGGTAATGGCGATCTTCCCAATCTCTTCTGACTGCTTAGCCTTCTTCCTTGTTTCTGTTCTGTGAAATATAATGTGAACTGGCATATATTTATGTTCACTGTGGAGCCTCATACCTTTTTTTCCCACAAATATGTTTTAAGGATGAGTTCGCTGAGGCAAAAGTAAGTTCAGTGCATTGAGTTCATTCTTGTTGTCTGTCCTTTACTTTTAAGCATGAAGTATTTAACAGCTTGAAAGGAAGCACTGCATCTGGGAAAGCCACATTATATTTACACATCTAACTAAATATTTGCTCATAATTAGTTATGCAATGTACCAAAGAAACTGTGTTTTTGATAATCTAGTAAAATTTCCTCTCTTTCCTATCTGATGAAGATAACATCAGGTCTAGTTACAAAAGCGAACATGCAGTCATATGTGTTCACATTCTCTACTAAAATGTCCATAGCAGTATCCCTTGTTGTTATTACCAGTAGTATATAGTCATTATTACATATTACTATGATCCCTTGTTGTTTTTATCAGTAGTATGTAGTCATTATGTATTACTGTGATACCTTGCTGTTAGTATCAGTAGTATGTAGTCATTATTACATATTACTGTGATACCTTGTTGTTAGTATCAGTAGTCTGTAGTCATTCCTGCATATTTCTGTGATACCTTGTTAGTATCAGTAGTATATAGTCATTGCTGCATATTACTGTGATACCTAATTACTGTGAAACTAATCTCGCTGGAGGTCCTCATCCCGCCCCCACCTGAAACAAAAAAGACCACAGTGAAAAACTTCTCAAAAGCCGATTTCACACTTCTAAAAACTAGTGTGGTCTCCTTTAAGGCCCCTGAGCCAGTGGTAAACATTACTCAAACTGCTGAATCACTTACAAATGCCTTCTACCAGCACCTACAGGACTGCATGGATCAAGCAATCCCAAACAAAACTAAGACTCTCTGTACCAAAGGCAAGCATCCAGTCTGGTGGACCCCAGCCATAAACAAGCTCTACAACAAAAGGAGGAAGCTACTACAAGATAGAGCAAAATCCTTGAAAGGTAAGACACCTTTGATCATTATAAGTAAAAAACTAAGAGCTCTCATAAAATCATCCAAGGCAAATTTTGAGAGAAAAATCGCCAAGGACTCTAAAGACAATCATAAGGCCTTCTTTAGCTATGTTAGAAACCTAGGAGGAAACTCCCAGATATGCTCAGAATTAGTTCAAAATAATGTGAAAATTACTGAACCTACACACATTGCTAACATACTGGCTGACAGGTTCAGTGCAAACTTCTCCCCCCCCCCAAAAGGAGAGATATCTATTCCAGAGGATTGTAGCCCCCCAAACATCTCCAACGCCCAGGTGAGAACTGCCCTCACTAAGGAAAAAAACACAGCATCCATGGGACCGGATGGTGTCCCCGGCTGTGTGCTTCATGAACTCAACGAGGAATTAAACCCACAGTTAGGACAGCTGTTTAATCTTAGCCTCACCTCAGGATACGTACCCAAGGAGTGGCGACGGCGACTGTGGTCCCACTTCATAAGGGCGGTGCCTCCACAGACCCTGGAAATTACCACCCCATTAGCTTGACAAGCCTTATCTGCAAAGCCATGGAGAGGATCATAATGGAACTCATAAATAAAGACATAGGGAACTTGCAGACTTTGGATCCAACCCAGTTTGGCTTTGTCAAAGGCAGATCCTGCCTTTTAAACTTGGTTGACTTTTTCGAGACAGTCACCAAGGCCATTGATGAGGGAAAGGCAGTCCATACAGCCTACCTCGACCTGGCAAAGGCCTTGACACAATACCCCACTCAGGTATCATCGAAAAACTCATCAGCTTGAATGTAAACCCATACATCACAAGATGGGTTGCAAACTGGCTAAGTGACAGAACCCACAGGGTCAGAGTTGCTGGAGCCATGTCAGACTCAAAGCCTGTCACAAGTGGTGTCCCACAGGGCTCAGTCCTGGGTCCACTCTTGTTCGGCATCTACTTTTCTGAAGTACAAGCAAACACAGGAGGGTTATGGCTGACAAAGTTTGCAGATGACTGCAAACTGGGCGCCATAGTCGAAAACACATCTGACACAGATATCCTCCAGAAGGGCCTCACAGAAACAGATAACTGGTGCCAGAGCCATGGCCTGAAGTTAAACGCCAAAAAATGCATAGTCATACCCTTTGGGAAAAACAAGGTTACCCCTAGCTACCATATAGGTGGCAATCCACTGAGCACAGAAAAAGTCATCAGGGAACTGGGGACCCAAGTTGACAGTAGCCTTTTGTTTGACACTCATATTGCTAAAGTAGTTAGGAAAACCTTCTATATCGCCCACCTGATCATGAAGGGATTCACATCTAGATCAAGGGAGGTCATCGTCCCCCTGTACTCATCACTCATTAGACCTATGATTGAGTACAATGCCCCATTCGGAATGTATCTGACCAGACACCTGCTGCAGCTTGAAAGGCCCCAAAAGTTCCTCACCAAAAGGATAAAGGGTCTCAAAAATATGTCTTATGCTGCCCGACTGAAAGAACTCCAGCTCTATTCAGTCTCATACCGCTTGCTCAGAGGTGACCTGTGCCTGACATATAAGGCCATGTCAAACCCAGATTTGATGAATATGCTTCACCTCAGAACCACAAGGGCGGGAGACTTAAACCTTGACACGGTTATAAATAGAACGTGCTGGAGGGACAGATTCATCACCCAGAGACTCCCTATGCTGTGGAACAAAATCCCGGTACATGTGAGGCAGAGCACCTCGCTGGCCTTGTTCAAGAGGAATCTTGACCAATGGATGGGAGATCACAGATATACCCCAGGGATTACTTCAGTGTCACTGCTTGACAGAGGCACAGAAAAATGATAGGCATAGTTTTTATTCAAACTAAAGGGGTGGCGAAAGCCACATAACTATGGGCTAGGCTTATAAATGCCCTTGGGCAGATAGCCTAGTATGAACCTATGAACCTATGAACCTTGTTGTTAGCATCAATAGTATGCAGTCATTATTACATATTACTGTGATACCTTTGTTAGTATCAGTACTCTGTAGTCATTCCTGCATATTTCTGTGATACATTGTTGTTAGTATCAGTAGTATGTAGTCATTATTACATATTACTGTGATACCTTGTTGTTAGTATCAGTAGTCTGTAGTTATTCCTGCATATTTCTGTGATACATTGTTGTTAGTATCAGTAGTATGTAGTCATTATTACATATTACTGTGATACCTTGTTGTTAGTATCACTAGTCTGTAGTCATTCCTGCATATTTCTGTGATACCTTGTTGTTAGTATCAGTAGTATATAGTCATTGCTGCATATTACTGTGATACCTTGTTGTTAGCATCAATAGTATGCAGTCATTATTACATATTACTGTGATATCTTGCTGTTTGTATCAGTAGTACGTAGTCATTATTACATATTACTGTGATACCTTGTTGTTAGTATCAGTAGTCTGTAGTCATTCCTGCATATTTCTGTGATACATTGTTGTTAGTATCAGTAGTATGTAGTCATTATTACATATTACTGTGATACCTTGTTGTTAGTATCAGTAGTCTGTAGTTATTCCTGCATATTTCTGTGATACATTGCTGTTAGTATCAGTAGTATATAGTCATTATTACATATTACTGTGATACCTTGTTGTTGGCGGCCACGGTGGTACAGTGATTAGCATTGCCGCCTCACAGCAAGAGGTTCTCCGGTTCGATCCTCGGCTGGGGTGCCTTCTGTGCGGAGTCTGCATGTCCTCCCTGTGGTCGCGTGGGTTTCCTCCGGGTGCTCCGGTTTCCTCCCACATCCCAAAGACATGCTGCAGGTGGATTGGACACTCTAAATTGGCCCTAGGTGTGCGTGTGAGTGTGCCTTCTGTGGAAGGTTGGGCGCCGGGCTGGCAACTCGACACCGTAAAACTCCACTGCCATTCAATGTGCGGACAGGTGATCCGCTGTGGCGACCCCTAACCGGGATAAAGCCGAAAGAAGAAGAAGAAGACTGTGATACCTTGTTGTTAGTATCAGTAGTCTGTAGTCATTCCTGCATATTTCTGTGATACATTGTTGTTAGTATCAGTAGTATGTAGTCATTATTACATATTACTGTGATACCTTGCTGCTAGTATCAGTAGTATGTAGTCATTATTACATATTACTGTGATACCTTGTTGTTAGTATCAGTAGTCTGTAGTTATTCCTGCATATTTCTGTGATACATTGTTGTTAGTATCAGTAGTATGTAGTCATTATTACATATTATTGTGATACCTTGTTGTTAGTATCACTAGTCTGTAGTCATTCCTGCATATTTCTGTGATACCTTGTTGTTAGTATCAGTAGTATATAGTCATTGCTGCATATTACTGTGATACCTTGTTGTTAGCATCAATAGTATGCAGTCATTATTACATATTACTGTGATATCTTGCTGTTTGTATCAGTAGTACGTAGTCATTATTACATATTACTGTGATACCTTGTTGTTAGTATCAGTAGTCTGTAGTCATTCCTGCATATTTCTGTGATACATTGTTGTTAGTATCAGTAGTATGTAGTCATTATTACATATTTCTGTGATACCTTGTTGTTAGTATCAGTAGTATATAGTCATTGCTGCATATTACTGTGATACCTTGTTGTTAGCATCAATAGTATGCAGTCATTATTACATATTACTGTGATATCTTGCTGTTTGTATCAGTAGTACGTAGTCATTATTACATATTACTGTGATACCTTGTTGTTAGTATCAGTAGTCTGTAGTCATTCCTGCATATTTCTGTGATACATTGTTGTTAGTATCAGTAGTATGTAGTCATTATTACATATTACTGTGATACCTTGTTATTATATCAGTAGTATGTAGTCATTACTGCATATTAATGTGATACTTATTGTATTAGTATTATGTAGTCAATGTTGCATGTTACTGTAATACAACCTTCTGTACAAGATTGGATTATAACAAATTTCTGCATTTAGTGTAGAGGAGTAAAGCTATGACCTGTTAATGAGCTGCTTTCTTTGGCAAGGATTACAGGGATTGTGTCTTTCAATTTTCATGTACCTACTGTGAGATATTTAGCATGTTACTTAACCAGAAAGAAATGCTTTGGAGTAATTGAGAATTTGGGCTAGACTCCATAAAGATATCCAGGACTGGATGCCTAGTAACTATGGGCCAGTTGTCTTTGTTTGCAAGCCATTCCCTATTGAATAGCTGAGTTAGTTCAAGAAGTGTTATGGCAAAATCACCAGCACACCATTTTTAATACAACCCAGGTAATTAATTCTTCGAGGGCTGCAGCCACTGTATAAGCTCTGAAGTGCAACATTGTTTGCCAGCAGTAAAC
Source organism: Protopterus annectens (assembly GCF_019279795.1). NCBI lineage: Eukaryota > Metazoa > Chordata > Ceratodontiformes > Protopteridae > Protopterus > Protopterus annectens. The sequence goes on along the minus strand of NC_056744.1, from coordinate 1,757,815,455 downwards.
TCTGCATTAGCAGTAGTTCTGTTTAATGTGGAATTATTCAGATTATGTTAACTTCAGCAAAGGTTCAGTTGGTTAATATTTCTTATTCTCTCAAACACTCCTCTGTTTAAACATGGCTGGATCTTATGGTATGATGCTAATGATCTTTATACAGTTTCATGTAGTTTATCGAAAGATACCAATAAAGTACCTGTAATTTGTTTTTTCATGAAAATAAAGAGCATACACAGTTAATAAAATGGCTATAACTGCTGGTGGGGTTGGGTTTGCAGCTCTCTTTGGATGAAAGTACCTTTGTGTTCATATCATCTGGTCATTTTTAAACAGCCTTTAACCTGGCTTTGCAGGACTAGTGTGTGTGTGAGAATTAAGCTTGAATATTTTGGCGACTATGTGTTTGTGTGAAACAAATTTGAAATATATAACTTTGATCTTTATTAATTTTTGGCACTGACAACTGAAAAGGATGCAGTCAACAGTGTAGCTATAATTGGTGGGTTTGGCGGTGTCTTTGGATAAAAATGACCCCGATCAGCCGATAAAGCTAGTACTCTGCCTTTGCAGGACTACTGAGCATTTGTGTGAAGCAAACTGGAATACATGACTGTGGCCATTTTTAAATCACAATCAGACATGTGATGTGTACATAGTTGATAAAAGTAGTGATAATTGTTGAGTATGGATATTGGTGGATTATAATGACAGCAGTTTGAGTGGTCTTTTATAGTTGAAATGTCCTGAAATGGATGCTTTTTGTCATTACTGGTTCATATATTTTGTTTCAATGCTTACTGGAAAAACTCATTCTAACAAATGTTGCTGTATTAAACAAGTAATATAATTAAAAACAATCAGGAACCTGATTCAAAGAACAATTGCATTTATGCACAGTCCTAAAAATGTATGCAGGGAAAGGGGCATGGTTTGAAAATAACCCTGGACCCTGTATCCACCACTTCAAGATGCATTTCAATGAATGTGAATTTCAGCTGTAATGTTGTAGCACCGTGACACTAATGCTGTTGTTAAGTAATACAAATGTAGTGCACTGACATTGCTGTTGTAGTGCAGTAACACTAATATATTGCAGTAGCACTAATGTTGCAATGCAGGGATGCTAATGCTGTAGTGCAGTGACACACTGTTGTAGTGCTTCAGCTCTAATTCTGTAGCACAGTGACACTGTTATTGTAGTGGAGTGATACTAATGTTGTTAAGTACTACAAATGTAGGACAGTGACATTACTGTTGTAGTGCAGCAACACTAATATATTGCAGTGGCACTAATGTTGCAGTGCAGTGATACTAATGCTTTAGTGCAGTGACACTACTGCTAAAGTGCATTAGCTGTAATGTTGTAGGGCAATGACATTACTGTTGTGCAATGACACTAATGTTGCTAAGTAATACAAATGTTGTGCAGTGACATTACTATTGCAGTGCAGTAACACTAATATATTGCAGCAGCACTAATGTTGCAATTCAGTGATACTAATGCTGTAGTGCAGTACAGTGACACTACTGTTAAGTGCTGCAAATGTAGAGCAGTGACAATATTGTTGCAATGCAGCAACACTGATATTGTGCAGTGACACTAATGTAGTGATGCAACACTAACATAGTGCAGTGATACTGTTGTTATAGTGCAGTGACAATAATGTAGTGCAGCAATATTAGTGCAGTAGTGCAGTGCCATTTCTGTTGCAGTGCAGTAACACTAATATATCGCAGCAGCATTAATGTTGCAGTGCAGTGATACTAATGCTGTAGTGCAGTGACACACTGTTGTAGTGTATCAGCTCTAATGTTGCACAGTGACACTACTATTGTGCAATAGCAATGGCACTAATGTTGTTAAGTAATACAAATATGCAGTGACATTACTGTTGTTTTGAAGCAGCACTAATATATTGCAGCAGTGCTAATGTGATACTACTGTTGCAATGCAGTGACATTAATGTGGTGCAGTGGCACTGCTGCTGTAGTTCTGTGATAGTAATGCAGTGGAGTGGCATTGATGTAGTTTAGGCACACTACTGTTATAGTGTAGTGCAGTGTTACTAATATAGTGCAATGACACTTATTTTGTGCAGTGACACTAATGCAGTGCAGTGACTATGCTGATGAGATCCTTAACATCTGGAGGTTATATTATCTCTGGTGTACTAGTGCACTTGTTTTTATTTTGTTTCTACTGCTTAGACTTCTTCAAAATCTCTTCTGATTAAAACATGAATGTACACTGTTGCTTAATACAATTTATTTCATACTATTCCTTTAGATATTTAGTTATTAGTTTTTGTTATTATACAGTTAAAATCCAATATTTCCTGCACTGCATTTAGTCTGTACACAGTAACTAAACTTGTAAATTCTTCTACACAAGGTTCTGATGTTCTTTTACTTAATAATATATCTGTGTTAGTAGTTTATTTTATTATTTTTAATTGGATGTATGTGGAATGCTAACTACTTGCATTTTGGCTGTGGGTCATGAATAAGAATAATTCATGAGACAGCTTATTCTCACAGTTAACAAAAAAAAATAAATAAAATAAATATATTCACAGCTGCTTTCTGAGACCCTCATTTTAATCCTCATTGCAAGAACAAAGGGAAGTAGCCATTTCATCCACTGTCATGTTCCTTACCTTCAGACACTTGGGTGGATCAAGCTATAAATGTCATCTCCAGAAATATATAATTCTTTTACTAAATTTTCTAAAATAAATTTGTCACTGTTTTGTCCAACACTCACATCCATTTCTTCCACTGTAGACCCCATCATTTTCCAATCCGCATAATTACCTTCAGGAAGTGATGAAGTGTCTTCTATCAGGTGCCAGTTGTATAACTGCAGGGTGAGGATAGTACTGTATGCATTTCTGCTGAACTGTTTTGGTATATTGTTATTCATTATGTGCTTCAGCAAATAAATGACCACAAATTAGCCATATTTTAAATTAATTCATTCATTCTTTTGACACAAGTTTATTTTTTTCAAGGTCACAACTGAGCTGGGGGCCAAATGCCATAAGGCAGAGAATCCAGTTCTAGATGGGATGCCAGTCCATTATGTATGCATGTATATATATATATATATATATATATATATATTTATCTGTGTGTGTATGGATATACCAACAAAAAGAGACAATCATATCTGTACCATACTAGTATTTGTTGGCAGTTTACAGTCTCGGCAGTTTGCAACTGATATTTATGATCATGTTTCTTAACCTTCTTAAGCCAACGCGCAAATGCAATATAACAGTATGGTAAAACAAGAAATAATAATAAACAATATAAATGTAATAAAACATATAAACAAAGTAAATTATATAAAACATCTGGTAAAATGCAAAGAATGTTATATCAAATCAGTAAGACAACCCCTAGAGATGCATTTTAAGGAACACTAAGATCCACTAACAATTAGAGTGGGGAATGAACACATTTAGTCAAGGTGAGGCAAAGGGAGAATCTGAGTTGCCTTAAGGAGAGAGGGAAATCATTCTATAATTTGACAATGGTGATGGTGAAGGGTGACTAACTGGATCTATTATGAACAGTGCAGCAGGTATTAAGTTATCACTGAAAGAGCTGAGAATTAGACGGATACCATTTAAGGAAAGAACCAAGGGCAGGGCAGTTTTTTTTGGGGGCTGAGGATGGAAAAGGCCAGACATAAGTAATCAGTAGTGATGCATATTTTTAGATCAGGCCATCTGATGGGAGGAATGGCAGCACAATGTTGGTACCATGAGAGAAGATTGTTTTCAGTTTTCATCTACATCAGGTCATGCTAAGAGTAAAGAGAGAAGTGGAGTTTCATGATTAAGTTGGGACTGCATGAAGGGTGGAATAAGAATTGAGCTAAAAGTGGTTCTTTGAGTATGGTCTGTAAAGAAGGACTTAACTATGTGTAAGAAGCCTAGCTTTTATGTGTTTGAGAATTGATTTTAACTCTCTGTCTAGAGTTAAAATGGGATTTTTACAAGCTGACTATTAAGGAAACTTGTCCACACTAGTGATTTTGAACTGTTGGTCTTTGTGTGGCTACAAGAGTTTTTGAATATATTTAGCTTTGTTTGAATGGAAGTTGAGCATGAAGTCTTTCAGCTAGAACTGTACTTTACAAAAGCCATCTTGGGGCCTACTGGAGACTACAGAAGGGTCAGTGGATGATCACCAGATGGCCAAGGAGTCTGCATTTTATATTAGTTTGGTTTATAAATATGGTAAAGAGTATTAGGCCCGATACAAATACATGAAGAGCACCTTACACAGTATTATGATGAAGATATGTAGATGTTACCCATTTTACAATTTCATTTCTCTTCTGCAGGTTAATCTTAAAAACACTGGAAAACTTGTTGGGTAATTTGGTGAGGGGAGAGCTAAGTGAGTATGATGCTCATGGTCTGCAGCTGTGGTGGCCATGAAGAGATAAAAATATAGGCATCAGTGATCTTTTCTAAACTTATTTTAGTTCATAGATGTGATATAAATGTAAGTCAGTGTGTACTGTGAAGGTAAGGAGATCACCTTTGGTGCTGTGGGCTGGAGAGAAGCCATATTGGTTGTCAGACTGTAAGATCTGATAAGAGGATGTCTGACCTCACTGACACCAGTAATATAGTCACAGATGTTAGTAATGTTCAGTAAGTTAGACTTTCCCAGCCTGCTAAGCACCCTCTCTCTTTCCCATAATGCACCACAGTGCCAAAGCTGTCTAGATCTTCATTGTTGTGCTGCATCTTATTTGTTTTTTGGCTATTTTTCATGTCTTTTTGTTAAAATAGTTTCTTGTCTTTTTGGGTCTAGACCGTATTTTATCACCAAAAATGTAATATTCATTCCAAATATGTGTCTGTGGAAGCCAAAACCTTCCTGCAGACAGGCATACTTAAGTTTCTTCATTGCTTAGGAAATAAGCAGTATTTAAAAATGCCCATTTTCTGAGAATTATACCAGATTTATGCTTAAGCACTAGAGTAGCAGCTTTAATTGTTTTTAACTGAATCTTTATCCACAAATGATTTTGGCAACCCTCATCACATAAACACATATTTAACTATCAAGTTTTCTCTAGCATCCCAGAAAGGGAATCCTCTTTCTGCTTCTAACATTAGTGTGTTATATTAACACACATTATACTCTGTGTCAGGGTATAACCAAGATTCTTTGTGAATCAACAAAATTATTCTTAAGTTCTGGAATAAGTTTGCCATGATGCCCAACACTCTCTCAGTTTTTCAGCATTCCTTTAAGGTTAGTTATAGGAGAGGTGTCAACCTTAAGAACTTGTTTGAGAATGCATGCACGAGTTAATAACTTCACACCGCACAAAAATAACGGTATGTGTCAGCTGTGCACAGTGTTGGACGGTGGGCAATAACAGCGAGATATTTTTACCAAGCTTGGATAAGATTATTCCTACTGATGGACACCACAATCGTGCTTCTAAAAGAATAGTATACATGGCATATTGTACCAGCTGTTATACATTCTATATAGGCAAGACTGAGAGATGTCTATGACAGAGAATATATGAGCACTTACATGATCTAAACAGGCAAAGACACCAATGCCCTGTACAGACAACATTTAGTTGTTTGTCCCTCAGCCAAATTTAAATTCTGGGTGGTACAGCAAGTTCAGATTCACAAAGGGGTGGTGATCGGGAAACCAGAGTGGAATATCAAGAGATGATGTGGCAAATGTTTTTTGATGCCCCTGGTTTAAATGACCACCTTTCTATAGTTCCTGTCTTGAAACTGAAAGCAAATATTTTATAACATCTTTGTTGTCATGTATAGGAGATTCTAAACATTTTTGTAAATAATATCTGTGCACATATATTTTTGTAAATATTTGTAAATATTTTTACCAAACTGAGTTCTGCATATATGTGTGTGTGGATATATGTTAAACGATAGCACACAAGTTTCTGTGATGTTTCTTTACATTTTCAAACGTTGTGTAACGTGCAGCCACTCACATTCAGATTTTCATTATTTTAACAGTTTGTGACAGGTGATCCGCTGTGGCGACCCCTAACCGGGAAAAGCCGAAAGAAGAAGAAGAAGTGACAATACACCATTCTGGTGAAGTTTCCGTGGGTGAAATGAAAGCGCTTATTTGGTGTGGATATTTTGTATTAAACTTTATACCATATTGGCTTGGCTTGGGTTTGTCTTTGCCTACAAGTGTATGGACCTTTACTGGCTTTTTTACTGCACTGCTATGGAGTATTGGCATTTGTATTATTTACAGCATTTCCTGGGGTTACTGGTAAATAAACAAATAACACAGAAAAGAAGGGCAAGACCCCACTGGGTGTATTTATGAAATTTCTGCCACCGTAGTGCACTCTGCCTAGGTTGCAGAAGAACCAGAACCAAGTGTGGTTCAGATGCAGAGTACAGTTTACACTGAATGGCTGGGAGTTGGAATGAAGCCCATTCGGTGAGGCCAACTTTAATAAAGTTGCTGGCTCAAAAGCAAGTGTTCTTGGTAACCTCCAAGAGACCACAAACACGCACAAGCAGACAACAGAAATCCTGATGCCTTGTCTGGCTGTCTCACTATGGAGGCACTTGGAAGTCCTCTGGAAACAGACCCATGCTATTTTGCCTTGACATAACAGAGGTTATCTGGTTGCTGGCATATGTTATTTATAAAAATGTGATCTAAAGAGACAGCAAATTAAAAACAACTGTTAAATTTTTAGAATGACAAACCATGATGAAGATTTAAGGCCTATCTGTACCACATGCTGCAATGTAGACATGCCTCCCAACCTGCAGACATTAAAAATAGGAACACAACCCCTTAAAAATTAGATTAATTCAGACAAAAACTGTGACACCTAATTAACATAAAATTTGAATACTAGATTGCATGTAACTCTTCCCACTTCCAGTAGGAATGTGGAATATTAACCAGAAACCTGTTCAAAAGAACACTGACAAAAATGATAGAAAACTATAAGCACATTATCAGTGTAAAATCTGTAGAATTCAAAGAATGGTATTGGAAAAATTCTACTAAGCAAGGTCATGTCAGGTCATTTATCTTTGCTTCAGAAAAAGGGGAAATATAAGATACGTGTTCTCTTTTAAATTACTTTGGCCAAAAGTATGTTGATTGTGTAGTGTCTTTTTCTGTGTACTAGATAACTTCAAAAATCTCATGTAATAAGGGATTCAGAAAATTTTGTGAAAGAGTAAATCAGGGTTGAAAATAGGAACTTCAAAACAGGGACAGGTCAGAGGTCTGAGGACATGTGTGATGTGTTGCAGGACAATTTAAAGACAGGAGAATGCGAGTTGTTTAAAGAGTGTAGTTGTTTATATTTGTCACTGTATGTCAGTGTTGTACAGCAGTTCCATGTGATTTTACAGTCTAAACTGCAACAATCTGAAGGTTATTTTATGATAAATTTCATAAATATGTCGGTTTACTTCAATATCTGTCATGGGGATTATTGTGTATATTTTTTTTCATTAAAAACTATAGAAATGTAGACGTTTGATGCAAGTTTGTTAACTTTCAAAAGCTGTGAGATGACTCATTGCTCTGAAATGAACAAAAAAAAAATACTCATGATTAAACTGTAATCCTGAAATCGACGTAATAGTGAGAAGTCCTGTGGTTGCTCATTGATGTAGTCTTGCTTTTAAGACAGCTTTTTTGAGGGTGCTAAGACAAAAAATTACACTGTTAGATGATGGATGTAGGTATTAAAATTACTTTTATACTGGACATGACTTAAGTGCTTCTCAAAGTTCTTTAAATGTCAGCTTTGCCTTGAGAAAAGTACTGCTTTATAAATGTTGAGATGTGAACAGCTGTTGCCTGAATTGTTGTATGTATCACATGCACTTTAAGTAAGAAAATTAAATATAATAGTTTAAGACTTAGATATTATAGACAAGTTCTCTTTTTTCGGACATGATTTCTTTGTATTGCTTTCCTTTTAGTGATGAAAATGTAGAATGTTTTAAACAGTTGCTACGATGGTTCTGGGTCATGGCTGAAACGGGTCAACTAACCACTCCAGCTACCTGTTAAGCAAATAATCATCATCGTCATCACCCCTCTTTTCTCCTCATTTTTTTCAACATGAGATCAGGGTTTCATGTCAACTGTCAACTTCACTCATGATTCTACCTTCTTTCACAGACATGCCAGTCTGCTGCAGGATTTCTCTCATGAAATCCATCCATCTCTTCACTTTATGCCCTTATTTCCTCTTGCATTCTGCCTGTCTATCCTAAACCTTCTTCAACAGATGGTCTCCTGTTTTTCTACACATGTACCTGAACCTTCATAATCTGTTCTCTTTGACCTTCTCTTGGAGCTACTTTGGCTTCTGCCCTTAAGTCCTTGCTTCTTTGTCTGTTCCACAGGGTGCATCCTACCACCCATCTCAGGCACTTCATCTCCATTACCTCTAGTTTGTTCAACAGATTTTACTTCACTGCTCAGGTTTCTGTACTATACAGTAGTACTGGTTAACACCGCTGTTTTGTACATCTTGCTTTTCAGCTTCCTTGGCATTGTTCTGTCACATGCTGTCCCTCACACTCTGTGCCAGTTGGTTGCAGCCCCCTCTAATTCTAGCTTTGAGCTTTTCAGAGACTTCTTTTCTCATCCTTTTCCAGATACTTGAAACTGTTAAACAATTTCACTATTTACCCTTCTATCTCGGTTTTCAGCTTCTTGCTTTCCTGATTTGCTGCAATGACCACTGACTTGTCTGTACTCACTTTCATCCCACATACCTTTAATTTTGTATTTCGCTCTCCTATCATTTGTGGAAGCTCTTGTTCAGACTTTGCTTGTAGTGGAACCTTATCTGCATACAGTTTTGATGATCTGCCCTCTACAACCTATTTGCTAATGTAGCCCATAACTAGAATGAATAGTGATGAGCTCAGAGCTGAACCCTGATGTACACCCACTCCCACTGGGAACCCTTTTGTGAGTCCAAACGCTGTTTGCTCTTCTGTCACTGGGTCCTAGTGCATAACCTCCACTAATTCTGCCAATGTTTCTGGGACCTCAAACTATCAAAGAGCTAAACAAATCAGCTTTTTTGTAATTTTGTCATATGTTTTCTCCATGTCTATGAATAACCAGCAGGACTCTTTCCTCATCTTTTCTCAGCTTTCTGTCTCAGTACCAACATATTATTGGTTACACTGCATCCTGATTTGGATCCAAACTGCTCATCTTCCATCTTACTTTCTAATAGTCTTCATAGTCCTCTGTCAACCTCCCACTTTCATGCAGTGTGACAGGAGATCGATACCTCTCTGCTGCTCAGAGTTGTGAATGTCCCTTTTGGTTTTGTTCACTGGCACTAGTATGCATGTTCTCCAGTCATCTGGGATATGCCTTTCTCTCCACACTGCTATAGTACCCTCAGGAGCCATTTCTCCCCATCTCACCAGCATCGTTATCATAACTGCAGTGACCTCGTTTGACTCTGCTGCTTTCCCTGCCTTCATTTTCTTTAGTGCTGTCCTTACTTCTTCTAAGGTGGTCTCCTCTTCTTCTCTCATTGTAGGCTGTGTCTAGTGCAGTACAGCTTCTGTGGGTTTTTTTCATTCAAAAGCTACTGGAAGTACTCCTTCCATCTACCTTTGATGTCCTGTGAGCTGGTGAGCAGGTCTCCTGAGTTACTTTCCAGAAGCTAGTAGAGTGCCTCTGATGCTTTGTTCTTTGCTATTGGAAATGTCTCTTTGTTAGCCAACTAGTATTCCTTCCTAGCCTGGTCCATCTTTTCTATCTCACACTTTTTCCTGCACTCCTCCTTTCTTTTGTTGACTCCTGGACTTCTGCATTCCACCAGCTTTCCTTATGTACCTTACTTCCATACCTGGCTTGGCCACATATCTGTTCTGTAGTCCTCATACATGCTGTTTTGAGGTGCTACCCTTCTTCTTCAGCTCCACCGATTTCCTCCTCTTCTTGGGGTGCTAGAGTCCTGAGTAATTCCTTGAACTGTTGTACTTTCTCTCCAGTCAACTTCCAGGTCTTCAGCCTCTTCTCTATTGTCCTTAGAGCCTTCTCCGACCACTGCTTGCTCCTGACTGCAGCAACCAGTGATTTATGCTGTAGATGACTTTGCAGTCACTGATTCTACCCCAATCTCCTTTCCTTACTAGGAGGAAGTCTTATTGAGGTGCATGTTGACCATTCTTGTATGTGATCATGTGACAGTCTATCTTGCTAAACCATGTGTTGGCCACCATCAAGCCTTTGTTGGATAGAAGCCTAGAATAGCCTGTTCTTCATTCCTGTTGCCCTACACATGTTAATCTAGATAGTCCTCATTTCTTGTTCCATCTGATCCAAAATGTGCATTTAGATCTCCCATTATCAACACCAATGCATGTTGGCCTGCTTTATCTAACTGGTCCTACAACTGCTGCCTGTAGTTCATAGTTGATAGTTCATAGTTTTAGTACTAGGCTAACTGCCCTTGTGGACCATTTTAAGCCTAGCCAATTACCCCATGTGAGAATCAAACCCTGCACCTTGTGGCTGTAAGGCAAACACCTTAACCATTATGCCAACCTCCCACCCAATCCCCTTTCCTTATGTACTCTTTTCCTTTCTATCTCTACCCTGCTGGGGAGCACAGGCTGAGATTATGAGTACTTGCATATCCTTACACTGGAGTCTGATTGCCATGAGTCAGTCGCTAATTCTGATGACATACCTCACTGTCTTCTGAAGACTCTCCTTTACCACAACTTCCACACCATTTCTACTCTGTCCTCCTGGGTAGTAAACTCTGGATCCCAAGCCAACTGACTTTGCTGCACTGCCCTTTCATCTTGTCCACTAGATATAGAGGATGTGGAATTTCCTCCCTACTATCATGTCATCCACTTCCAAGTTACTTCCTATCAGTGAACCTATATCAAGTATAGCAATCCTTAGTTCACATCGTGCAGGTTGATTAGTTTTACATCCAGCTTTCACTCAACAGAGCAATCCCAGGTAAAGCATCCTGGACAAATAAACACCAGCCAGCCAGTAGTGTACTGATCCAGGGCCACTGAGCTTTATGGTGGGCACACAGTAGTCAACAGGGACATACAGTCCACTCCCACCATTAGCATGGGTCCCTGGGATAGGTTGGAGTAGGCTGAATCCTCAACCGACTTATCACTGCAAATATACATGCCCATTTTTGGCGATATTAGACAATGTGACCAGGTCACCAGGAGCCATTTTTTACACCATTCAGTTGTTAGCCTTGATACGGCATACAGTCTGCAATTCTTGTTATCCTATCTAGAGGATAATGTGCACCACAACTGATGCCCAAAATGATTGGCCTGTTCAACTTTTCATCTGATAGGCACCATCTGGTGTCTGTGCTGCAGGCCACAACTCCTTTCCTTTATAAGTCTAAGGTGGAAACACCCAACATAATTTTGAGAGGTGGGAGAAACCACGACCTTGCGTCTTCCCTGAAAATGGGCCTTAGACCTGTTAGGATGGGGTCAGCACCAGTGAGTACCTCCCGCTGGCTTTAGGAAGAGCTGGTGAAAGTTTTATGCCTATTATACAGTCTGCAGTTGGAATTCTGAGGAGGGTAAGGGATTGGCGAGCGGGAGTGAGGGCAAAGCTTCAGAGCACTTGGCACGTGTCCACATTGGAAGAGAGAAGGGGAGGAGGCTGTGATGTAATCATATCATGTGCACATTGGAAGAGAGAAGGTGAGGAGGCTGTGATGTAATCATATCATGTGCACATTGGAAGAGAGAAGGTGAGGAGGCTATGATGTAATCATATCATGTGCACATTGGAAGAGAAAAGGGGAGGAGGCTATGATATAATCATATCATGTGCACATTGGAAGAGAGAAGCTGAGGAGGCTTTGATGTAATCATATTATGTGCACATTGGAAGAGAGAAGTGAGGAGGCTGTAATGTAATCATATCATGTGCACATTGGAAGAGAGAAGGGGAGAAGGCTGTAATGTAATCATATCATGTGCACATTGCAAGAGAGAAGGGGAGGAGGCTGTGATGTAATCATATCATGTGCACATTGAACGAGAGAAGGGGAGGAGGCTGTAATGTAATCATATCATGTGCACATTGGAAGAGAGAAGCTGAGGAGGCTGTGATGTAATCATATCATGTGCACATTGCAAGAGAGAAGGGGAGGAGGCTGTGATGTAATCATATCATGTGCACATTGAACGAGAGAAGGGGAGGAGGCTGTAATGTAATCATATCATGTGCACATTGGAAGAGAGAAGCTGAGGAGGCTTTGATGTAATCATATTATGTGCACATTGGAAGAGAGAAGTGAGGAGGCTGTAATGTAATCATATCATGTGCACATTGGAAGAGAGAAGGGGAGAAGGCTGTAATGTAATCATATCATGTGCACATTGCAAGAGAGAAGGGGAGGAGGCTGTGATGTAATCATATCATGTGCACATTGAACGAGAGAAGGGGAGGAGGCTGTAATGTAATCATATCATGTGCACATTGGAAGAGAGAAAGGGAGGAGGCTGTGATGTAATCATATCATGTGCACATTGGAAGAGAGAAGGGGAGGAGGCTGTGATGTAATCATATCATGTGCACATTGGAAGAGAGAAAGGGAGGAGGCTGTGATGTAATCATATCATGTGCACATTGGAAGAGAGAAGGGGAGGAGGCTGTGATGTAATCATATCATGTGCACATTGGAAGAGAGAAGGGGAGGAGGCTGTGATGTAATCATATCATGTGCACATTGGAAGAGAGAAGGGGAGGAGGCTGTGATGTAATCATATTGTGAGACAGATACGTGGAGTACAGAGAAAGAGAAAAGAAAGAGAAGGGACACACGTGCAGAGGTGGCAACTAGGATGACTAATATAGCAGTGACTTCAAAATACGTCAGAAATAAGGTTATGAGGCCTTGGAATTTATTACCACAAGAAACTGTGGAATTCAGATTAATGGATGGGTTTGAATATACGTAAAGAAACCCAAAGAGGCAGCGAAATCCAACAGCAAGGAACAGGCAAAATATAATCAAATAACTCTTTATTTGTAAGCGCTTTCGGTAGGGAGATTCTCCCCACCTTCTTCAGACAAAATGTTACAACAATAAAAAATCATTACCATGTTAAATAATATAATTGGTAATGACATCACAATCATTCCCCAACATTTAAAAAGGTATACAACTTTTTCATACTTTAAAACTTATTTACATAAAAAAGTTTGCTCTATAACTAAAACCAATTTATATATAGCAAACAATTATATACAAAAATCAGTTGGTTTTAATATGTTTATCTATAAACATTTCTATAACTACTAACTAGATATTCAGAAGGACAAGGCAAGCAGAAAAATGGTGAATAATAAATAAATAAATAAATAAATGAATAATACCAAATAGAGCATACTATATTATATAGAGAGCTAAATGTATAATAAATTTCTCTACAAATAGTATGATAAATTAAGCTCTAAAATAATGAAAATAGCCAACTATTGCCATGTAACTATGTTATGACATATGATTCAATATTAAAATGGACGTGTAAACATAAATCTAAACGGCAAAAAATGTATATATAATAATTCATCTATTTAGTGCCATCAATTTCAAAAAACATTTAATGGACAATATCTCATTAAGACCAGGGGGCATACAGGCAGCAGTAAGAATCTGCCAAAAAGGGTTTGAATATACCCAGGGTAAATGAAGTAAGAGATGGGTCAGGGTAAAGACATACACAAATGCAGATTTTGGAATACTTACTAGATCACGTCACCTCTGATGTCAATATCCACGTACATCTGTTTAGATGTGCAGACTCCAAGACAAGCCAGAGGGAAATGTATAAATAAAATAATTATAATACTAAAATCACTAGATGAAACAAAAAATTGTACATCTGAAATAAACACTGCTAAAACTAGAAAGCACATTGTAATAAATGTATTTAGATAATATCATGTATTGCTTTATTTATATAATACATTAAGTTTGCTGTACTTATTTATATGACAACAAAGGAAATAAAAATGGGAATATCCATGTCGAGGGATCAGTTGCTAGTGTCCTCTCCTGCTCAACTGGTGAACCTGGGAATTTTGAGGCAATGTTACAATTGCCTCATGTACACAGACAATCCTCTCCTTCTCTCACAAAACACAAATACATGCGAGAGATGCAACTATACGGCCAAACTGGAGGCTGAACTCTCTCAACATAGGACTGGCAAGACCAGACAGGAGGAGAAGGTAACCACACACACTACATACCCAGTCACACATAGTACCATCACAACTTCAAATCATACACATAATCACACAAAGACATACTCGGAGGCTCTGACCAAAAATCTACCAAAACAGCAGAGGCCTCCAAAGCAGACACCCAAACAACTACCACCTCAGGACCCAACACATGCATCACATAGACCACACAGTCAGAGTGTCAAACAGTCACAGCCCTTAAGGCCAAACACAATGCCAGACACACTCGTCATTGGTGACTCCATAGTCAGGCACACTGACGTCCCGCTCACCAGACTGAGTAAGGAGAAGGTCACAGTAAGCTGCCTGTCGGGCGCTAGAATCCACCACATAACGCAAGCACTCAGGTCTCTCAACAGCAAGTACAAGTACGACTCAGTCATTGTCCATGCTGGTGTCAATGACCTGAGACGTACCTCCTTGGACTACATGAAAAGAGACATTGAGGAGCTCTCTGATTATGTAGCCCAGGCAGGTATGACCCTGACCTTGAGCAGTATCCTACCTTCACCTAGAATGATGCCACAATACAGTGATAAGATGATCAGCTTTAATAATTGGCTTAAATTTTGGTGTCATTCAAAGGGGATCCAATGTCTGTCTGCCTGGGATGACATGCTGGACAAGCCACGCTGCTTCGCAAGGGACGGCTTGCACCTGTCACCCCTGGGCTTCCGGATATTGGCAAAGGCTCTTGCCACGCCCATAGTGCCTTTTTTAGGCAAGGCTCAAATTCTAAACCTACCACCCTAGAACACAAAAAAGGAAAAATACTAAGGGTAATGCTGCTCAATGCCAGAAGTCTCAATCTCAAGATGCACGCACTCGAGGCCCTTCTCAGTATGGAAAACATCGATGTCTGTGCTGTGACAGAAACCTGGTTCAAGGCTCCTGAGAGGACCCCAGCACTATCAGGTTTCACCTCATATCATGCGTTCCGGCCCCAAAATCCGGACAACACCAAGAAAGGAGGGGGGGTGTCCATATTCATAAAGGACACACACACCTCAAGGTTGGTGGCAATGCACGATGCATTGGAGACCATCCAGGTGCAATTAACCATAGGCAAGACTGCTCTGCAATTTGTAGCATGTTACAGGCCACCCTCTCAAACTCAGGAACCGCACATGGCCTTCCTGAAAACACTGGAGGGGATAAATGTATCTCCAAATACCATCATACTAGGTGATTTCAACTACCCTAATATAGACTGGGAACACTACTCAAGCTCAAACACTCTAGCCCAAAGGTTCCTGGAGTTCATAAACTCAAATGCCATGGAACAACTAGTCACCATCCCCACAAGAGGAGAAAACATACTTGATCTCATCATCACGAACATGGGATCACAATGTTCAACACCGGAAGTATACCCCTCACTGGTGAGATCAGATCATAAACTAATCTCACTGGAGGTTCTCACCCCGCCCCCACCTGAAATAAAAAAGACCACAGTGAAAAACTTCTCAAAAGCCGACTTCACACTTCTAAAAACTAGTGTGGTCTCCTTTAAGGCCCCTGAGCCAGTGGTAAACATTACTCAAACCGCTGAATCACTTACAAATGCCTTCTACCAGCACCTACAGGACTGCATGGATCAGGCAATCCCAAACAAAACTAAGACTCTTTGTACCAAAGGCAAGCGTCCAGTCTGGTGGACCCCAGCCATAAACAAGCTCTACAACAAAAGGGGGAAGCTACTACAAGATAGAGAAAAATCCTTGAAAGGTAAGACACCTTTGATCATTATAAGTAAAAAACTAAGAGCTCTCATAAAATCATCCAAGGCAAATTTTGAGAGAAAAATCGCCAAGGACTCAAAAGACAATCATAAGGCCTTCTTTAGCTATGTTAGAAACCTAGGAGGAAACTCCCAGATATGCTCAGAATTAGTTCAAAATGATGTGAAGATTACTGAACCTACACACATTGCCAACATACTGGCTGACAGGTTCAGTGCAAACTCCCCAAAAGGAGAGATATCTATACCAGAGGATTGTAGCCCCCCAAACATCTCCAATGCCCAGGTGAGAACTGCTCTCTCCAAGGAAGGCAAAAAACACAGCATCCATGGGACCGGATGGTGTCCCCGGCTGTGTGCTCCACGAACTCAATGAGGAATTAAACCCGCAGTTAGGACAGCTGTTTAATCTTAGCCTCACCTCAGGATACGTACCCAAGGAGTGGCGCACGGCAACTGTCGTCCCACTTCATAAGGGCGGTGCCTCCACCGACCCTGGAAATTACCGTCCCATTAGCTTGACAAGCCTTATCTGCAAAGCCATGGAGAGGATCATAATGGAACTCATAAATAAAGACATAGTGAACTTGCAGACTTTGGATCCATCCCAGTTTGGCTTTGTCAAAGGCAGATCATGCCTCTTAAACTTGGTTGACTTTTTCGAAACAGTCACCAAGGCCATTGATGAGGGCAAGGCAGTCCATACAGCCTACCTCGACCTGGCAAAGGCCTTCGACACAATACTATCATCGAAAAACTCATCAGCTTAAATGTAAACCCATACATCACAAGATGGGTTGCAAACTGGCTAAGTGACAGAACCCACAGGGTCAGAGTTGCTGGCGCCATGTTAGACTCAAAGCCTGTCACAAGTGGTGTCCCACAGGGCTCAGTCCTGGGACCACTCTTGTTCGGCATCTACTTTTCTGAAGTACAAGCAAACACAGGAGGGTTATGGCTGACAAAGTTTGCAGATGACTGCAAACTGAGCGCCATAGTCGAAAACACATCTGACACAGATATCCTTCAGAAGGGCCTCACAGAAATGGATAACTGGTGCCAGAGCCATGGCCTAAAGTTAAATGCCAAGAAATGCATAGTCATACCCTTCGGGAAAAACAAGGTTACCCCTAGCTACCATATAGGTGGCAATCCATTGAGCACAGAAGAAGTCATCAGGGATCTGGGGACCCAGGTTGACAGTAACCTTTCGTTTGACACTCATGTGGCCAAAGTAGTTAGGAAAACCTTCTACATTGCCCACCTGATCATGAAGGGATTCACATCTAGATCTAGGGAGGTCATCGTCCCCCTGTACTCATCACTCATTAGACCTATGATTGAGTACAATGCCCCATTCGGAATGTATCTGACCCGACACCTGCAGCAGCTGGAAAGGCCCCAAAAGTTCCTCACCAAAAGGATAAAGGGTCTCAAAAATATGTCTTATGCTGCCAGACTGAAAGAACTCCAGCTCTATTCAGTCGCATACCACTTGCTCAGAGGTGACCTGTGCCTGACGTATAAGGCCATGTCAAACCCAGATTTGATGAATATGCTTCACCTCAAAAAATCTAGATCCCTCAGAACCACAAGGGCGGGAGACTTAAACCTTGACACGGTTATTAATAGAACGTGCTGGAGGGACAGATTCATCACCCAGAGACTTCCTATGCTGTGGAACAAAATCCCAGTACATGTGAGGCAGAACACCTCGCTGGCCTTGTTCAAGAAGAATCTTGACCAATGGATGGGAGATCGCAGATATACCCCAGGGATTACTTCAGTGTCACTGCTTGACAGAGGCACAGCAAAATAATAGGCATAGTTTTCTTCAAACTAAAGGGGTGGTGGAAGCCACATAACTATGGGCTAGGCTTAGAAATGCCCTCGGGCAGATAGCCTAGTATGAACCTATGAACCTATGAATAAAACCAGTAATAATATCAAAGCTTTTCTTAGTGTATCCTGCTGCAAAATTTGGTGATCATAAATAAAATGCTGTAGTTTTATTTTATTACAGTACAGTGCTGAGCAGTCAAAAAACAGCATTCACAATGCTAAACAAATCATGGTCACAGAATGATACAAAGGACAGCAGTCACAATGACAAAAAACAAAACAAAACAAAAACATTTTTTCCTTAAACATAGTAAGTTAAAAGTGACAACCAGTGTAGAGATTTTCAAATCAGAGAAGAAGTGAAGGTATTCATACTCTTAGGTCTTGCTCACTTTCTAAGAAACTGCATTTCCTGGCCTTGGTAAGTATGTGCATTTTCAGACGGCCAAAAGTTCAGGGTTGAGCATCTTTGTCATGTTGGCAGAGTTCCAGGAAGAATTTGTGCAAGTCCACTTTCTATCCTGATTTCTGTATGTTAAACAGACCTGAATGTTTCCATTCTGGATACATAGGGCTTAGCGTGGGAACAAAAGAAAAGTGTTTTTCCCACATTCACTGCAGACATTGGACAAACTCAGGAGAGAGAGGTGGGGATAAAGGTGAGGAAACAGATGACTGACTGGCTTGCGTTCATCAAACAATAACCAGAGAAAAGATATCATTCCAGCATCTCATGTTAGATATAAACAGATATAACTAAGGCAACAAGTGATAAAATGAATGGCATTACAAATCTGGTCAGGAGTTTCCGTTTCTTATTGTCAGTCCAAGATTCGAAAGTTGGAATATATATAGACTGTATTCATTTGGCAGATGCATTACACACCTATTAACAAAGTATTTCTACAGACATGGTAAGACTGGATAAAGTCCATCGGGCCCTGCAGTGGCCTGCTTTTATGGAGTAGTCCATTTTCTTTCACTGTTTCATGATGGTCGTTTTTCTTAAATATGATCTAGAGAAAATAGTAACAGTAACAGATTCAGAACAGGTGAATAAAATGCCATTTTGCAATCATAATAGTTGTAATCACTAAGAATTCACAAATCACACATGATATGCACATGCTTGGAAGCATCTACTGTCACAGTGTTTCAACGTAATAAGGTGGAAGTGAAGAATATCTGAGAAGCCTATAAAGTGAAATCGCTGTTGTTATATCACAGAGCGCAGCACACAACTATCAGTAACAACATGCGGATGTTCAGTTCACTTTAATAGTCTTTCTAGAAGCAACAGTTATGTATGTATAGATACAAGAACACTATGCTAGTTGCCCGTATAATAGAAACAAGTAATTTATCAGCAGCTGTGGACAATATGGACTCACTAAGTGTAATGCGCCTTGTTGCTGCTATTGTTAGAACCTCCACTACCCATCATCCAGTATTCCCTACCCAAGCAAGGCCAACCTGTAACAGTATCATATATGTCAAGCTCACCATTGCTTTCAATTAACATTGTATGCACTATAGGAAACACTGTGCCCAGTTCCTTAGTAAACAGATATCTTTGAGGGCTTCAAGGAATTCTTGTTAGTTCATATCCTTAAAATTCTTCTTGGACCTACCTGTCCATTAAACATCACAGACACACACAGTCCACAACCTTCTACAGGTGGGACTGATTTCATCCATCAAGCCTGAAGTTCCCTTCTCGGTAAGTGTGCCCTGCATTACAGTCTATCTACGATCTCCACAGTAGCACTCACTCATTAGGTGCTTAAACTGTCTTCTTACCTGTTCAGTTAATCCAGACCTATCGGGTATCCTGTCCCTTTAAACTGTGAGCCATGTATTAATTTACTTTGATATTTGTCATCAACCTCAAAGGCTGATTACGTGAAGTACATTTATGCCTCGACTTATGTTGCTGAATCAGTAGTTGTACGATTCCTTCTAAATCCCTTGTATAATGTATGACTATATTATTATCTGATACTTGAATATTTTATCAGTAATCATATCACCCATATTGTTTTGTAGTCTTTATTTTTGCAGTGTGCCTTTCTTGTTTGCGTGATTAATATGTATTGAGTGTCATAACAGTGTTATGTTCAGTATCAAATGTTTTTTGTTTGTTTTGCTGAGTTCTTGAATTAAGATAAACATAATTATTTTGTATTAAAACACCCGGGGTGAACTTTCTATTTCCCATCCACTCATCAAGATTTCGCTTGAAGAGGGCTAGTGAAGTGCTCTCCTTGACACGTATGGGAAGTCTGTTCCAGAGCATGGGTAGTCTCTGGGGGGGGGGGTCTATATTAGAACATCGAAGTTTCAAAACTTTGAATGTTCTAATATCGAACCCTATTCAGCGAAAGCTGAAAATATTGAAGTACCAGAAAACCAAATTTTTTCCTAGGGAAAGAATTCGGTTGTCCGTTTCTGTTGTTTCGTTATTTTCAGCGCTGTGGTGGAAAGTTATGGGTCGGGTTCAGGTAAGTGCGTGACTGAGTGCGGGTTAGGGTAGTTAGAGTTAGGGTGTGGGTCAGGTATGTGTGCGATTGTGTGGACATGAGGGTTAGGTGAGTTAGGGTTAGGGCGCGGGTCAGGTATGTGTGCGATTGTGTGGATGTGAGGGTTAGGGCGGGTTAGGTGAGTTAGGGTTAGGGTGCGGGTCATGTAAGTGTGCGATTGTGTGGACGTGAGGTTTAGGGTGGGGTAGGTGAGTTAGGGTTAGGGCGCAGGTGAGGTGGGTGTGCGATAGTGATGGACCTTAGGGTTAGGGTTTGGGTTAAGGTAAGTGGATAGTTAGTGGTGTGTGTATAGTTTAGTGTAGGGTTAGGTGTAAGATTTTAGGTATATGTGTGTGGATTGCTGTTTGTTTGGTATGCTTGTGTTATGTGTATGTGTTTTGGAACAGCAAATTTTTTCCCTAGGAAAAAATTTGCTGTTCTGTATGTTCGATGTTTTCAGTTATTGCTGAATAGGGTTCAATATTAGAACATTCAAAGTTTTGAAACTTCGATGTTCTAATATAGACCCATCTCTGGGTTATGAAACTGTCCCTCCAGCAGGTTCTGTTGATTGTGGTAATAAGATTGAGGTCTCTGGAGGGTGTAGTACAGAGGGATTGGGATTTGTTTAGATGTAGCATTTCTAAAAGAGCTAGGTCAGACATGGCCTTGGAAGCAGAGATCACCTCTTAGTAGATGATATGTGACAGAGAATAGCTGGAGTTTTTTGAGTCTGTCCATGTAGGACATGTGTAAGGCCTAGGATCCAAATTGTGTTTATTATATTAACTGTGAATTTGTTATATTACATCATCTTCTAAGACTTAAAAAACCTCTGTGAAAAACCTCACCAGTCCAATACTCATGGCTTACAGGAAAAACACTAGCGGTGTCCCTGTTCAAGTACCACATTCTCCAAAAGAATATAGTGGTGGAATATGAGACATCTTCAGACAAGAAGCAGCTTTGAGAGTCCTACTTTAATTTTCAATCACCTTTCTGTTGTGTGATACTGCATAGGATCTTTCTACTACCATATTCTTTTGGAGAATGTGGTGCTTCAGCAGGGACACTGCTATTTTTTTTCCCTGTAAGCCATGAGTTTTTAGACTGGTGAGATTATTCACAGAAATATTTGGTTCTCCAACCACAGGAAGGGGATTTACCTCCAGGAGATGGTTTGGAAGGCACTATTTGTTTGGTCATCTTCTAAGACACAATTTATAGTTAAATCTAATGTGGGTACAGATTGCCATCTTGTGTCTAAACTTTTAATATGGAGTTCATCTGCACTTCTAATAACATTCAAGCCAGGAAACTTTTATTATCACAAAATAAAACTTGCCAGAATAACACTCTTTTTTTCTTTCTGCTGGCATCACTTATTTATCTCCACCACTCAGATCTCTGTCTACCCATTTCAGAACATGAAGTACAAACTTATTATTAATTTTACAAGTTGTAAAGTGAAATAAGACATTTTTGTTGTCCAATTTCTTATTTGCCCTAATGGGCTCATTCATCATTTGTCTCACTTTTATTTTTGCTTTTTCCTTATAAAAGCACTTACATACCCTACAGGAAACAACTTATACCACCATTCTTTTATTTCCTTCATAATTTGTGTTGATGATAAGCTGGAATTCATGTAAAAGTGAAAAATCTTTTTGTGGGTGATGCTTGGGGAACAGCCATCATCTGTCATTGAGCCATTTTGTTTCTGTTTTGGAAGAATAAGCTGCATCATGCATTTTCTCCTGCCCAAGACCTTTCTGCGTTTTTTCTATGTCATGGTCTCTTCTCATATTGTCTACTGTAACTACCTCTACATAGGACTTCCTAATAATGAACCTGACAATTGCAGCTGCTACAGCATTCCGCAGCCTTGTAACTTACTTTTAATTATCTTCACAATACTTTGGCTTGGTGGAGTCAGATCACCAATTCAGTCTTATTTTGCTTTCGAAATCTCAATGTAGTTAGCTCAACATGATTTGGGTAACCAATAACTGTTGGAGGTGTTGGTGTGTTATACCTGATTTATGTCTTTGTGTTCCTCATCCCTGGGTTGTTGGAGATTTCCAGAACACATCTGGAGTCCTCTCTTGTTTGCTTTTTTTTTAAATCAAGCACATTGATTCTGGAACCTTCTTCCCACTGGGTGAGAGAGCCCACACCCACTGGCTGTATTTTCAAGGCTCTAGAAGGCTCATCTTTATTTTTTCATGAATGATTTTTTTTTTCGTAATTGATTTTATCTGCTATTTATGCTCTGTTCAGAGCTGCTTATAGATTTTCACTTTTTATTTTATTGCTTTTATTGTGATGGCATTTAGGCTTAAACACTTTAATATAGCTAAACTTGAATATGCACACATATAGTTGATTAGCATAGCTATGGTTTATGAGGACAGCTCTCTTTTGAAATGTTGGCACTCGGAATGCAGACTGCTAAAAAGCCAAAAAAAGACAGAAAACCACGAGAAGATTGAATCTCCGAAATAGCTCTTCTCCTTAAGAATTATTTTTTTTGCAGGGGGGCAAGCCCCTCCTGCACCCACCATGTGGGAGGCAAGTCTCCCGCATCCCACAAACTTATATATACCAATTCTGAGGTCACCATACCTTGGGAAAGGGGGAATATTCTGAGAAATGGCATCTCAGACGTAGTATATGTAAGTCCGATCTTTTGGCCATTCAGACTCTGCATTTCTGGAGTTGCTCTAGCGGGTCTCAACATTTCAAATGGTTATCCTGTTGAAATGCACATGTAGAAAGTGAGATTAAATGATGAACAAAGGATGAAGATGAAGTTTAGTTTTCTAAAACACTTACAGCAGAGGTGGCTTAGATAAAATAATTGTGAGGTGACATTTTAACCTCTGAGAGGATTGATATAGTTCAAATTCCTGCAGTGACTAAGTTCCACATAGCTGAAGCTAAGCTAGAGAAACACATTTCTGAGAATCATAAGGAGAAAGGCAGTCTGTACAAGGTGTGACTGTCAGTATCATATATCCAAATGGGTGTAGGTAAAAGCTTGTTTATTAGACAGTGGAGGCAGAAGTCATTGTTTAGTAATTTGTTGATATTTATTTTCTGTTTTGTCCTGTTACTCATGAAATCCTTTTACCTGTTATGTCCTTTTATTATGTCTCTTTATCTGTTATAGGCCATGGTGACATATTGTTATATACTAATCAATCGAACCATAGTAGAAGCTAAAATTCCCACCATCTGGAAAATATCCTATGTAATCCTACTTCACAAAGGAGGCAGCTCTACTGAATTCTCCAATTATAGGCCAATAGCTATACTCTCTCCACTTGCAAAGATTATGGAAAAATGTATTCATAGACAGCTCACACACCACCTAATCCAATATTGCCTTATGGCAGACACTCAGCATGGCTTCCATCCTCATCACAGCACTACTTCAGCCCTCCTAGCATTTACTAACACCATAAACCATAATCGCAACAATAATTATATATCCTCAGCCCTCTTTTTGGATCTTTCCAAGGCATTCGATATGGTTGATCACCAACTTTTAATCCACACCCTGCAAACATTCTGTCTAGATACTGGAGCCCTCCAATGGTTTCAATCCTACCTGAATGGTCGACAGCAGGCTGTCCTCTGGCAGAACAAACTCTCTAACCTTCTACCTAATACACTTGGAGTACCACAAGGCTCTATACTAGGGCCCTTGCTGTTCTCCATCTTCATTAACGACCTTTATACTGTCATCCCAAAAGTCAACTGTATCCAATATGCTGATGACTCTACTCTGATTTGCTCAGCCACATCTCTAGTCAGCTACCCAGACCACCTTTAATACAATAGAAAACTGGCTTTCTGAACATCGTCTGATCCTAAATCCCATAAAAACTAAAATGCTGTTATTTTCACCAACACGTAGGTCTACCCCTTTCACCTTTACCATAAAATCAAATGATTGCACAATAATCTCCCCTGACCCATCTACAAAACTATTAGGTGTCATCATAGACAATAATCTAAAATTTGACCTACCTGTTAACCAAACTATCAAAACCATCAATAAAAAACTAGGGTCACTTTACAGAATAAAAGCCTTCCTAACTCCTCCAGCTAAAATTGCCATAGCTCGCTCTCACCTTCTTTCAACCCTTCTGTATGCATCCCCTCTACTCTCGAATTTAAACAAGACTGTCCTTAACAAACTCTCAATTTGCTACAACCACATTGCCAGGTTTGCCACTGGGCTGTCTTTTAGGACACATCATTGCATCAATCTAAATCATCTTGGTTGGCTTGAACTACCCAGCCTAATCCAGTATAACCAACTGATTATGGCCTATAATCCGGACAATACTTCTGCACTTAAAAATATTATCACCCCCTTTAACAATCCTAGACCGCTTCGATCCTCTAACAAACTACTAATTCAGACTAGCAAAATTAATAACACAGCCGGTGATTCTCTCTTTGCAAACTCTGTAAGTAGATCCTGGAACTCTCTTCCAGCTGATATTACCTTACTTTCCACCTTAGGTCAATTTAAAACTAGACTCAATCAACATTTGTCACTTAACTGGCTATGTCAATGTATCAAGCCTGGCTAACTCTCTCTAGAATGTGTAAAAATCTGATAACCAGTTTACTGTGTAATTTAATTTAATCCTGACTTGTGCTCAGGATTAACTGTAACCTGTGGAACTTGTTTAACTTGCTTACTTATGTAATCTCTGTAAATAGCCTGTTTGTAATATGTAATGCTGGTATTATGTAATGCTGTATCTGCTTACCCTTGGAGCTTTTCTCCCCGGGCCTCCGCTGAAAATGGACATGCATCTAGTCGGACTATCCCGGTCAACAAATGTAAAATAAATAAATAAAATAAAAAAAATATTCCCATGCCTGTTATTACCCATAGTGCCCTGTTATTATGGCCCATTATGTATCAGCATCTGCATCAGCATCATCCCCTTTTTCATTTTGTACATATGGTTGGGATGTCACAGCAACACTAACCATTACCTATAGCCAACGTCCTGTACTGCCCCATTATTGTGTTCCTTCCCTGTTATTATTACCCACTGTGTTAGTTTTATGTCCTACCTCATGTGTAGTTCCCAGGGGTGGCCTGTATCACATAGGACTACCACACGAAAGAGTCCATAGAGCGGTAATGCTATCTCTTTCTGTTGAAAGAGGATCCCACCCACACATTATATGTTCATGAGCAAGCCATTTCAGTTTTTCTGCTTCCCAAATGACCACTGCAGAATAGGTCTCTATCTTCATTGGATCTGTCTGGCAATTCAAATAAGCAAACACTTCTCTACAGGCAGCTGCGGGGTGTGAAGGACAATAATTATATTGGCAGGATTGCCTCATTATCGTGAGCTAATGAGGGGTTCTTCTCTCATTGTTGTTCTTTGTTCTGGAAATCATAAGTACCACATTCCTAGTTTGTTTTATGCTCTTTATTTCAGTGCTCAAAGTAGGAGCATTTTATTATTTTGAAGTCCATACCTTGATCATTCCATTTGAGTTCCATTTCGAGAGTGATGTGAGGGAGTATTGTTTTTAAAACAGAACAGTGGATTCATAAAGATGAAGCAGTTTATACAGAAGCTGATGTGAGAGGTTGTGTGATGTTCTTGCACTGGCCCAGTAATCATGGAGCCTCAATCCTCACCACTGGCAACAGTGGGGAATGTACACATTGGAAGGATGACAAGTACACACACACAGTAAAGACCAATTTCCCTTAAGAGCACACAGAGATCACAGTCCGTCTGCGGCTGGTTTCTCCCACTTTCTCCAGATCCCCAATAAGACTCCACATTGGCACAACTATAGGGTTGAGATCTCAGCTGAGTGGCCAAGCCAAAGCCTCCAGCAACCTTTCTGTCCAACCAGTGCTTCGTGTCTCTGCCAAGTAGCTGACACACACACACACACACTTTGAGATTTGATTGATATACAAACACACACACAGATACATGGGAAAGGCTGTCACAGTTTAATTAGCTATGCCCCCTTCTGCCCAGACTATACGGTAGTTCCGACTGCCACCAGTCAATTCTTTATCAGCTACTTAAGGCCCTTAACAAAGGGTGTCCAATCATACTGTGTAATGTTACTATTATCCAAATGATAGTCTGACCAAGAGCAAGGCTATTTAGGAGTGGCCTGCACAGTGTCACCATAGAGCTATGCAAGTACCCTAAGAGCTTAAATATGTCTTACAAATGTCAGCCACAAATATATGTTTAAATATATTTAATAATAAATAATAAAAGAACAAGACAATACACAGTAAATCAGCACAGTAATGTCAGAGTTCAAAATCATAGGAGATATTTAAAACAACATTGCAGGGCAGTCTCAAATAAATAAAGAACACATCTAAGCTATACTTTACTATGTCCTATCTGAATCTAAATGAGTTACTATGTGCTAAAAACTTACAGAACAACACACAGGCAGAAGTGCAGAAGATGGTGATGAGTGGATCTTTCCAGGTCAAAGACAAAATACAAAATGCATAGTCTCTCTCTGAGAAAGTTCTTGAATTAATATCAAATATTACTGCTGGGTTAGCTTGGATAACATCAATTTTTCTCACCTGACTTTCAGTTCTCAAGCTAAATGCCCATTGTAGCATCTAGCCATTCCCTGTGAAAAAATACATATCTCTCAGATCTCTGCAGCTGCTAGGAAGTCATAAAACAATAAAACATGTTTACATCTCAAATCTAGTAATTACTTCTCTTTCAAGACAATACAAAAACTTCTAGCACTTGACATTGTGTCTGCTACTAAACTGAAACTGAGAGATGACTTTTATATCACAATTGTAAAACAATTTCAACTTATTTTCTTGAAATTTTACAAGCAAATACTCTGTTCTAGTTTCTACTGTTAAAACATATACATTTACACAATTACAATAGTTTATATACATTTCTATTCTAAGCCAGCAGGGCATGCTGTGGTTACAATTTAGCTCAGCACTTTACACCTTTGCACATACTTCTGTATGAATCATATCAATATTCACAAATGACATAGAATTATTTACAAAATTCCAGATAGCTGGGCTGGTAGTATTTCCTTTTGTGACAATCCTTCCCCACCCCCACCCCCACCGAAAACTCAAGTGACCCTTGTGAAAAGTTGCTCGAGAGGGTTGACTATCTGGGAAGACCTTACCTCATACCTCTCAACCTGGAAACATCAAAAATATGGACAAAGGCCCATGAAAAATAGGTACAAATCTGTATGCTGATTAACATAACATTTGCACACATAATTATGTAACCCCACCCACTCCAGTGGAATTATAGGATGCAAACTTTCAAACGCAGACTGGACAACCAAAATATGACCCCAGTCCCCCTGCAGCCATTCCAATGTCCCATTACTTGGCTATTTCATCCCATTTACCCTAAGCACTGTAATGTGCATACTGCTTTACTTCTACAGTGAGTATTTGGATTACATTTAAAACTTTTATTTTACATTTTATAGCACAGACACGAATAGACATCTGCTAAACAAAGCAATACACTCTCACAATGAAAATAGACTTAGCATTAAAACTTCTCTGCCCTTGAAACTCACATTCATTGAAGCAGCACCGAAAACCACAATCAAAGAAAATGCATCTATCCAGTGGTGGATAAAGATTACCTTTGGGCTGTTTTCAAATCATAGGCCCCTTGCACAGAAAACATTCATGTGTTCTTTGATACACCTTCCTGACTGTATTAAATTATATTCCTTGTATAATACAGCACACTTGTTAGAGTACGTTTTAAATTTATTTTGAACATTTTTCCAGTAAGCAATGAAACAAAATGCATGAACCAATAATGACAAAACTGCCCAATTCACAGCATTTCCATCATAAAAGTCTACTCAAACATCTACAATCCATGAGTATCAGTAAATATGCACAATCTCTGCAGAAGTAAAAGTCATTTAAATAATTCCACATTAAAGAGATCTGTAAGTAATTAAGAGGTTGTTGCTAGCAAACAACTTTATATTTCATTGTTTTAGCTACAAATAAAGTGTCTCTTGCCCTTGAGGAATAAAGTGCCTATGTTACATATAAAAAAAATGATAAGCTAGTAATATTGCAGTAGGGAATAGAGCTGCATAATTTTCACTGCTGTGTTGAGTGGATCAGAGTAAACCACTACAGTACAAAGGAATGGGAAGTAGTAAATATAGGAAAAGAAAATGGATCTGAGGAGGTACTCCTATAAGATGACCTAACACTGAAACAATGTAAGAAAACGCCTTGCACTGTTCATTGATAAAATAATGCGATGCAGAAGTTACAGCACTGATAGAATGGAAGGCCCCATCATTCTCAATGTTTCTTCCTACTTGTGACCTCTGATGTGCAGCTTAATGAACTTCCAAATGCATTTGAAGTGCTCTCTCTTTCCTCTAGCAGCGTTATCAGATTGTTTGTCTGCTACGGGATTCAGGTCAGATCTAGTCTTCCTTTTATTTTCTTGTCAGAATTGGTCATTGCCCTTCCCCTCCTCTACCAGGGAAAATGTAACAGAACAGAAGAAACATTTACAGCGGAGACTTGAGGAAAAAAGCTCCTTATAAATTATAAAGTGCAAGCACAAGAACATAGAATTGCAAAATTCAAGAATGTAAAATGCATCAAAATATTGTTGTACAATTTACAAAGAATGAAAACTACATCTAATATCACTGTACTGTTTAAACTGGGCTTTATAGAACTAAACAGAAAAAACTAAGTGACTAAGCTTTTAAGAACTAGAAATGTAAAACTTAACACAAAAATATCTTTTAATACTATGTAGACAGATAGTCTATATGAAAGTATAGCAGGCATGGACATAAAAGCAGGTCATATGAATACGTTGTCAAAAAATATAGTAAGGGAGTAATGTGTACTGCCACCCTTGACTTATATGAATAAGAATGAGTGGTGAAGTTGGATGAGGTAGCCAGAAAGAGAACAATTTTAAGTATATGCTGCAAGCAGCAAGAAACCGAAGGGATTGCTGACAGATAACAAATGTATTATAGAAATCAAATACAGTAGAGACATTTAAAGAGATAAGGAATAAAATACAGGTTCCCTATTAAAACCGCAAAGGTCCACTTACACGAATATGGAAATGTTGACACATATTCAGCGAACCGTGAAAACACCGATTATCCTGAAGTGCGAAATCTGAAATGTCAAATCATCATAGTTGGCTCTTCTGCGGTATAGCTCCGTAAGGTAAGTGTGCAATAGTTATGGACCTTAGGATTAGGGTGCGGGTTAAGGTAAGTGCATACATGGTAGTATATGCAAGCTTTACTTTAGGGTTAGAAGCAGGGTTTTGGTTAGTGTATGTATGTATGTGGTTTATTTATTTTGTTTGGGTAGGTAGTATGTAGCGGGTGGTGGGGTTGGCCAACTATGACGATTGGAGATTTTGAATTTCGCTGTTTAGGGCATTCGGTGTATTCACGGTTAGTGCAATATGCTTCGCTGTTTATGTATTCTCTGAAAAGGATTTTCGTTGTTATAATATAGACCCTAAAATATATAGGGTCTGTTTACAACTTGCCAGCCCAGGAGTGGAAGAAGAGCTATGGGCTGTGCTCAAATCTCAGTTGTATTAATGAGGAGTGAGCTGTGACAAAATTAGCTCATAGCAAAGTAGGATTGGTGTACTAGAAACGGCTGTCAGTCGGGCAGCCTTATATGAATTAATGACTAGGGAAGCAGTCAGAAAATGGTGGCAAGGCCTAAGGGTGGGTGCTGGCAAGATGGAAATGACATTGTGCCTTAGTTGCCTTGTTACTCCTGTGTTCCATTTACACTGCGAATGGAAGAAAGAAATTTATTTATTTACATTCTGTTGACTGTATTGGCTCTACTGGGCAGTATCTGTCTTCAGAGAGGACTCAACTATATTAAAGTATGCATCAAAAAAAGATCAACATATTACACCATATGTTATGAATTCCAAGGTAAAAGTCACTAACATTAAACAATTAGTAATTGCAGAAATACTATTGCATAATAAAATTATTAAGTGATAGCCTTGTTTAAAGGATCATAACGAGGTTAGACAGAGAGGAGACAATAACAGTAGAGGGTGAAAAAAAGGTTTGAGGGACCTTTAAATGGTCACTGAAGCAACTAGGCATGGGAACACTTGTAAATGCGAGGGCTGAAGAGGAGAAGTAGAACTGGATGTAAGTGGTAGGAGAGGGAAAGATGTGCTGTAGAGCATAGATGTTAAACTAACACGCACTGCATGGGGAAAAAATAAACACTATCTTCCTCCCAAAAACTGTCACAACCTAAATCTGCACCCTAAAAATGAGATCTGACCTTAAATCTAAAAAGAAAAGCTGAGTTGTAATAAACAAAAAATAAATTATATTATGTGCATTTATGGGGTGGCATATAGTGAAAATAGTCTGAACTTTATGCTAACAGTTTGCAGCCTTTTACAATGGGGATCACTTTTGAATCTGCATGTGATTTAATACTTGGCATAAGGGGCACATTTTTTATTTTGATCTATTAATGTCATCCTTTCGTTTACTGAAGCCAGCTGTTTAATCTCTAAGCCACTGACAGGAGGGTCAGAAAACAACTTGTCTTCTTCTTTATCCTTGCTGTCCCTTTGTCGAAGGAAGAGAACTGTGTATAAAGCAATCAGTCTGTGTTAGCCAGCAGTTGGCGCTGGTTCCTAAAACCAACGTTCAGTGTTTTTGCCTGTGAATGGGTGTTTACCACATCATTTGTATTTTTCTGCAGTTAATGGACTGACTTTGGAGATGTTTTTAACTGTAAATGTATGCATAACTACTGCTTCTACTTTGTGCATTGGTTAAGTAATGACATAATTCAGAGGTACAGCATGGCATTTGGAGTCATGTAATTTTCACACATACTTTTACTGTCTTATACTTGCTGTGTTCACTGTAGTATGTTGTCAAACTCCTGCATTGTTTATTCTCATATCTGTGAGTCAGAATTCTGTTTATTTGGGATATTATGGTATGCTGTTAGAAACTGTTCCTGTTTGTGCACTTAAGAAGGCTTGTTTAAATTTTTAGTTGGAATATGTTTTTGTGGTTTTGTTTATTTATTTTACCTTAGACTGAGATGAATGTAGTTTAATAGGTTCATAGGTTCATAGATAAGTACTAGGCTATCTGTCCAAGGGCATTTATAAGCCTAGCCAGAGTGTGTTGGCTTTCGCCACCCCCTTAGATTAGGTCCCTGTGCCTCTGACCAGCAGAGCCATTAGTTACCTGCTCCTCTATCCAGCAGAGCCACTGCAGTGATCCCCGGGGTAAATTTTCTGTTTCCCATCCACCCGTCAAGGTTGCTCTTGAAGAGTGCTAGCGAGGGTCTCTGCTTGATGTATACTGGAATCTTGTTCCAAAGCATGCGGGAGTCTCTGGGTCAGGAATCTATCCCTCCACCACATCCTATTTATCGTTGTGGTAAGGTTTATATAGCTAGAGCATGTGGCTCTCAGGGATTTGTTTTTTTTTAGGTGGAGCATATCCATCAATTCTGGGTTGGACATGGCCTTGTATGTCAAGCAGTGATCACCTCTGAGTAAGCGGTATGCAACCGAGTACAGCTAGAGTTTCTTTAGTCGGGCTGCATAGGTCATCTGTTTGAGGCCAGTAATCCTCTTGGTGAGGTACTTTTGTGGTCTTTCCAGCTGTTGCAGGTGTCTTGTAAGGTACATCCCAAATGGGGCATTGTAGTCTATAATGTGTCTAATAAGTGATGAGTAAGGAGGCACAATAACCTCCTTTGTTCTGGATGCGAACCCTTTTGAGATTAGGTGGGCCACGTAGAAGAATTTTCTATCCACCTTGGCAATATGATTATCAAAGGATAGATTGCTATCTACTTGGGTCCCCAGATCCCTTATTACTTTTTCTGTATTTAGGGGACTACCACTTATGTGGTAGTTCACAGGTAATTAGTTTTTTCCAAAGGGAATGACTATGCACTTTTTGGCATTGAGCTTGAGGTCATGATTTTGACACCAGGTATCTATCTTAGTGAGACCATTATGGAGGGTGTCTGTATCAGCTGGAGAATCAGTTATGGCCCCTAGTTTGCAGTCGTCTGCGAACTTGGTCAGCCAAGTCCTCCTATGCTTGCCTATACCTTTGAGAAGTATATACCGAACAGGAGGGGTCCTAGGACTGAGCCCTGAGGGACGCCAATTGTAACCGGTTTAGAGTCGGACCTAGAGTCTGCAACTCTCACCGTGTGGGTTCTGTCCGTGAGCCAATTTGCAACCTATCTCATGATGTAGGGGTTAATGTTCAGGTTGGTGAGTTTCTATCTATAATACCAGAATGGGGAATGGTGTTGAAAGCCTTTGCGAGGTCTAGGTAGGCTGTGTGGACCTCATTACCCTCATCTAATGCCTTGGTAACTGTCTCAAAGAGGTCCACCAGATTTAGGAGGCATGATCTACCCTTAACAAAGCCGAATTGGGTGAGGTCCAAAGTTTGGAGGTTCCCAATGTCTCTGTTAATGAGTTCCATGGTGATGCGCTTCATAGCCTTGCAGACCAGGCTAGTCAGGCTTATAGGGCGATAGTTCCTGGGGTCCGTTGTGGTGCCACCTTTGTGGAGTGGGATAACTGTTGCTGTGCACCACTCTGTGAGCACGTAGCCTGTAGGAATTGAACAGTGTGTTTAGGTGAGGGGTTAGTTCATTTTGGAGCTCTTGCAAGACAGCCTGGGACACCATCAGGTCCTACTGAGGCTGTGTTTTGGCTTTGGATAGGGCTGTTTTAACCTGTGTGTCAGTGATTGCTGGGGCCTTACATTCTTCTGGTATGGTTATGGGCCCTTTAGGGGGTGAAAGGGGTATGAAGTTTGCACTGAACCTGTCTGCCAAAATGTTGGCAATATCAGTCAGTTCAGTGTATTTTGTGCCATTCTGCACCAACTCAGAGCAGATCTGGGAGTTTCCACTTAGGTTCTTGACACAGCTAAAGACCACTTTGTGGTTATCTTTGGAGTCCTTGGCAATTTTTCTTTTGAAGCTAGCACTGGATGATTTAATGAGGAATCATGGTTTCTTGCTGATACGGATCAGGGATGTCTTTCCTTCTAGGGATTTTGCTCTTATCTGTACTAGTTTCCTCCTTCTATTGTAGAGCCTGTTTATGGCAGGGGTCTACCAGACTGGTTTCCTTTTCTTGGAGTAAGTCTTGGTTTTACTTGGGATAGCATGATCCATGCATTCCTGCAGATGATCATAGAGTGCCTTTGTACAGGTTTCAGCAGCTTGGACAGCATTGTCCATTGGCATGGGAGCTGTGAACCTTTCCACCTCGGTCTTAAGTAACGTGAAGTTTGCTTTTGAAAAGTTTTTTACGGTGGCTTCCTTGATTGGGGTTGGGGGTGGAATGTGAATATCCAGAGTGATTAGTCTATGGTCCTATCTAACCAGCGAAGGGTTGACGTTAGGTGTGGAACACCGGTCACCCATGTTGGTGATGACCAGGTCCAATATGTTGTTCCCTCTGGTGGGGGTGTTGACTAGTTGATCCAGTGCGTTCGAGTTTATAAATTCTAGGAAGCGTTGGGCAAGGGAGTTAGTACTTGAGTAATTCTCCCAGTTAATGTTTGGGTAGTTGAAATCACCCAGTATTAGGGTGTTTGGTAGGACCTTCATATTTGCCAGTGTCTGCAGAAATGTAGAATGGGGGTCCTGGGTCATGGTGGGTGATCTGTAGCAAGCTACAATTTGGATTGCAGTTTTGCCTGTTGTTAGTTGCACATGGATGATCCCTGATGCATTTGGCTGCACCACTAACCTGGAGGTGTGAGTATCCTTGATGAATATGGATACACCCCCACCTTTTGTGTTTTGGTCTGGGTTCTGTGGCCGAAAGGTATGGTATGAGTTATAGCCTGGTAGTGCTGGGGTGCTCTCTGGAGCCTTAAACCAGGTTTCTGTTACTGCACAGATATTGATGTTCTCCATACTGAGGAGTGCCTTGACTGCATGCATTTTGAGGTTTAGACTTCTGGCATTGAGTAGCATTACCCTCAGTTTTTGGTTACTTGTGTTATTTACGGTGGTGGGTTTGTCTTTTGAACCTTGCCTAAAAAAGACACTATGGGGGTGGCAAGAGCCTTTGCCAGTATTAGAAAGCCTAAGGGTGACAGGTGCAAGCCATCTCTTGCAAAGCAATGTGGCCTGTCGAGCATGTCATCCCAGGCAGACACCAGAAACTTAGCCAATTGTTGAAGTAAATTATTTTTTCTTTATACTGTGGCATCATTCTTGGTGAGGGCAGGATGCTACTCAGAGTCAGGGTCATACCTGCCTGGGCTACATGATCAGAGAGCTTTTCCATATCTCTTTTCATGTAGTACAGGGAGGTATGTCTCAGGTCACTCACACCATCATGTACAATGACAGAGTCATATTTGTACCTGTTCTGGAGTGACCTGAGTGCTTGTGTTATGTGGTGGATCCTGGTGCCTGACAGGTAGCTAACTGTAACCTTCTCCTTGTCCAGCCTAGTTAGTGGGACATCAGTGTGCTTGATTATAGAGTCGCCTATTACTAGTGTGTTGGGAATGTTATTTTTGCCTTAAGGGCTGCGATTGCGTGGCACACTGGTTATGTGAAGTATGTGATTCATGATTTGTGATGGGGTGTGGAGGTTGCTTGGGTGTCTGCTTTGGAGGTCTCTGTTGCTTTTTCAGATTTTTATTTAGAGCCTCCGGGTATGTTTTCGTGTATTTATGTGTGTTATTTGCCCGTGTTAGTTTGTTAGGTCTATGTGAGACTGGTGGTGTGTTGCAAGTATTACCCTTCTCCTCCTGACAGTCTAATGGCTGGATTCTGCAGTTGTGTGCAAAAGTGTAACTCTCACACTGCTAATGTGCTGCTAATGTTGGCAGTTGAGCTTACCAATGTGTAGATAAGCACCGCACACGCACACACACTGCTACAAGATGCGAATGCAATAGATTAAATACACATTCTGCCTGTGAGCTGATTTAAAATTCAGATTAATACAAGGGAATATGACTGCGAGCTGCACCTGCTGCATTCAAATATAACTTAGTCTTAGTTAGCGACACAAAATCAAAATAGAAAACTGATAAAAAACACAAAATGCAAGGAAACAGCTTAGAAGAAATCCGCACGGGCTTTAATGACAGTAACTGTAAGCGCTTTCGGTTAAGCCAATTGCTCAACCTTCATCAGACAGAAAAACCATGCTCAAGATTTAATTTAAATACAAAAAACACTTAATTACATTATTAGATAATGAGCCATGGAAGGACCTCCCACTACTCAAACTTAAATTCATCCAAAATCAAAAGTCTATAAATTCATGTTAAAAATACTATACATACAATAAGATAAAATGTTAATGTCTTTTATTTTTCAACAAGTATTATTTGCTTGAACTCTGTTTAAATATAAGCTTGTTGAACCATTGCTAATCTCATTGTGTAGATATTTTAGTGTGGTAGTAAATATATTTAAAATTTAAAATGTAATAATAACAGTTCTTCAAATTTTAAAGGCATTAACATTTTATCTTATTGTATGTATAATATTTTAACATGAATTTATAGAGACTTTTGATTTTGGATGAATTTAAGTTTGAGTAGTGGGAGGTCCTTCCATGGCTCATTCTAATAATGTAATTAAGTGTTTTTTGTATTTAAATTAAATCTTGAGCATGGTTTTTCTGTCTGATGAAGGTTGAGCAATTGGCTTAACCGAAAGCGCTTACAGTTACTGTCATTAAAGCCCGTGTGGATTTCTTCTAAGCTGTTTCCTTGCATTTTGTGTTTTTTATCAGTTTTCTATTTTGATTTTGTGTCCGTGTCGTTTGTATCATGGCAAGTGGAAGCAACGTTGTGGTAGAGATCGAGCATGATGGGGCTGACTCGCAACTGCCGTTATTTTCTCAAGACAGTGAGCGAGTAAGTTTTAGGACTGATACTACTCAGAATGAGAATGGCGATGGTAATCTCACAGTTTTAGTCAATCTTTTACTGAACAGAGTCGAAGCATTAACACAGAAAGTGGATCTGTGTATGCAAAGGAACTTTACTAATAACCCTGTGTCCGTTCGAGGGGAAGGTATTACATTGAATGGTACTGTGGGACTTCCTGTTCCGGTTTCTGTTGCTAGAGCTTCTCCTGGGCATGTATCTAACGAGGCAACATCAAAATACAGGGCTATTAGTGCGCCTCGCTGTTTCCGGTGACACCCCTTCCATGAAACTCTTATGATGATTGGCTGTTCCCTCTGTTTCAGCATTTTTGTTCTTTTCTTCCCATAAAGGGATACACTTGACCTCTTTGATATACTTTTATATCGCATTGCAACTTGTCAAGTTTTTTGTTATAAATAACTTCACAGCAACTGTCAATATCCTGAATAATGTTGACATAGTTAGCATAATATTGACTATATTAGAAAGATTATAGAAAAGAATTGGGAATCTTTTACGAGATTAAAAGAGTTTCAAGGTTTTGTTGCACGCCAACTTAAATTCATATTTTGCAAGGATTTAGCCCTGAAGGAGATGCTTGAAAGAAGTGCCATGAGTAATGATAATTTAAGTAATAAAATTACAGGGAATTTCAAATGTGGAAGATGTTTGACTTGTAGGCACGTGATGCCCACTGGGAATAGAATTGTGATTCATAGGTTCATAGATTCATAGGTTCATAGATTATTACTAGGCTAACTGCCCTTGTGGGTCATTTTAAGCCTAGCCTACTATCCCATGTGAGAATCAAACCCTGCACCTTGTGTTTGCAAGGTAAACATCTTAACCATTATGCCAAACTCCCACCCCAAGGCATGTTTACCTAAAATATGCCTTAACCTCAAAAATGGCTTGATAGATATAAACTCGTTCAAGCCCGGATGTTGGTATGCATTTAATCTGAACTGCCATTGCCTGATCAACAACATACCCATTAATATTTTGAGGCATTACAATTGTTTTTCAGTTAATGTTGTTTATCTTGCTAAATGTCAGGCATGCACTGCTTTTTATGTGGGTAAGACCTGTAGGCGCTTTAGAGAGAGAATTAGAGAACATATTCTGGACATTCAGCATAAGAAGCCTACTAATGCCTTAGCCAGACACGTTATAGCATATAATGATCACAGTTTTAAATTTTGTGTTATACAGCAACTAGTTAAAGACCAACAGGGAAGGATGACTGATTATCATTTAGATGTAAGCGAACTGAAATGGCAGTTCAGATTAAATGCATATCAGTATCCGGGCTTGAATGAATTTATATCCATCAAGCCATTTTTGAGGTTAAGGCATATTTTAGGTTAATATGCCTTGATTGAACTTGAACAGCATGTCATGTTTATACATCAGGGTTCACATATATTATATTTAGATATACATTCATATTTATTACATTATTTTTCACTTTCATTATTATTTTTTACATTTAATTTTATTTTTCACTTTTATTCATTACACACACTGTGGTTGTCTTTGTGTCTTTGGTTGCTCACAGCAACGTATACATGTGCATACATATTTTACAGGTTATTTAATAGTTGTTTTTGTGCCTTTTACTTACAAATTAAGTGGGTGGGGAACATTGTGAGAGTGCAATTGTTTTTAATTGATTGCCATTCTTCATTGGTTTGTTTTTAATTAAGATTGCATTATTGAATTAAGTGTATGTATTTAAAACCTGGTTCAACACACTCTGAAGAAGTCTTTTGGACGAAACCTAGGTCAGTAGTGGAGAGTGTGTCTTTGTGCAATAAAGTGCTGGTTGGTTGAGCTCGAGCCTCTGTGGAATAATTTAATAGTGTGTGTTCTGGTTCCTGGTTTGAGTAAAATCTGGAAATAATGTCAACACGTTGGTTGGGCAATCTGGAAATAATGCTAAAACGATAGTTGGGCAATCCGATAACCGTTTTGAGCCTCTTGTGGCTTGCTTGGGAGCTGGCGAGGATGTTAGCAACTTACAACGAGGTGAAAAAGGGACAAATCTGAGCAGAATTCACGAAGATAATTGCTTACCCTCCATGGCTAACTTCTTGGGTAAGAAAGATTTTTTTGTTTCATCTAATGTTGGTGAAATAAGTAATGCCAATATTGGTGCTCCTGTAACTACATTTTTAGACAATTTAAATGAGTTTGATGGCAAGCTATTTCACTGTAGGAAGCTACAGTTGGAAGTAGCATACCTACAAGAATGTATTTCTAACAAAGTTGTTCCAAAGGGTTTAAGACAATGGCGTTACCCTGCAGGGCTCCTTAGAGACTCTACTTATCATAAAGAATTGCTTAACTTGTTTGATAAGCAAGGGTTCGAGTTTCTGGCATCTTTAATTAATTTTTATGGAGCAGAAATTGTTACCCTAAGACAAGATTTAGAAATTTTGGAAAGATGCTTGGTGCAGGACAATGACTTTGTAAGATACAAATATGACTATTTGAGAATTTTTTCCAGCATTGATGCATCAATTTCTAAGTTAGTGCTGCATAAAAAACGTAAGATGGACAGAGACATTTTGGACTATTCTAACAATAAAGCTTCCCCCCTCCCCCTTTAGTCTGGTCTTCTAAAACAAATGGTGAAGCCTCTACAAATAATTTGAACTTGGAGGAGAATAGGAGTAATGACGAACAGGGTGCTGTTCGTCGTAGCGAATGTATTAAAGATCGGAATAATACTACTACCTCTGAGAGGCAAGATCAAAACATGATTAAGGGTGATAATAACCACCAGGATTTTCCCAGGGACACACAAGTGTCCAACAGCACCAATATGAAATCCAACAACAGGAGGCAACCACAGAGGAAGAGGAGAACGAACCAGCGGAGGAGATGATTACACGCATGAATACAGGGCCTATTATACTTAAATCCACCAACAGTGATTTCAAAATTTATAACTATACAGTCCTGTCTATTGAGCCTCCCCTAACTGAATTCTTCTCTCGTGGTCTCACCTTTATACCAGAAAAAAGATGCGACCTTGTGAAAACAATATTAGACTTTAAGTTGTATGTACGTAATTTAAACTTGGCAGCATCTTTAGGGAATACACCTAGATTGTTGAACCCACTGAGAGTGTCCAGTGTTTTCAACCCTCCTATTTCCAGTGTACTTGGCATTTTTGAAAGAATGTGTGAGCTTGATTTTATACAAATGTTTGGTAATAAAAGAACTAACCATAACATTAAAAGTAATACATCTAATTATGAACTGGACTTTATCACACTTCTGAATGAATGCCGAGTGAGAATTATGAAACCAGATAAGGGAGGAGGCCTTGTCTTCATGGATGAAAGCACATATGAGGACAAAATGATGGCTCTCTTGCAATCAGACACTTATACGATAGCAAGTGTTAATGAATTAAATATGGCATATAAAAAAATCAGAGAAATATTAGATGATCTCTTTTTGGAGGGCAGTATTGATGGTGATACCCTTCAGTATTTAACTATGATAGCACCCAAGATCCCCACAATCTTCGGCACACCGAAAATACACAAGAATCTCCTAGACCCCCCACTGAGACCCATAGTGGACGGTCGAGCGTCTATCACATATGCGTGTGCCAAGTACATAGATAACATCTTAAAACCTTATATTAATAAAGAAATACAAATCTGTAGGGATTTGTGGGAATTTTTGGAGAGCTTTAATAACATAGAGTTTAATTCTGAGTTAATTTTCCTTGTAGTTGACGTAAAAGACTTATACACAGTAATTCTCCACCATGAGGGTATTGAATGGAGAAGAGAGTTTTTGTTAGAGAGGAAGGCACCTAATGAAGTCATGTATTTGGTTGGTGTTCTTCTGGATGTGATTTTGAAAAACAACATTTTGTTATTTAAAAATCAAATTTATCTGCAGAAGACAGGCATAGCAATGGGCTCCCCGTGTAGCTGTAGTTTCGCCAATAGTGTTATGGCCTATTGGGAGCATAAATACTTATTAAACTGTGACCTGTTTAAACGCCATGTTACTTGGTACACTAGGTACCAAGATGACATGTCTTTCATTTGGAAGGGTTCGCCTGAAATTATACCTGAATTTATGGCATATATTTTGGGTACTACTAGTTTTCTCGAATTTACACATACTATAGGGTATGATGAAATGAATTTTTTTGGATGTCAAAATTGTCAAAGACACTTCTAATAATAAATTTAAATCTTTCATTTATAGGAAACCCACTCATTCAAATAGTTATTTACATTTTTCTAGCTGCCATCCTTTTCATCAGAAAAGGAGTGTTGTCAAAGGTCAACTTGTTCGGGCAGCAAGGATGATTTCAGAAGAAGTGGATTTCTTGGATGAATGTAATAATATTTCGAATATGTTTCTTATTCGTGATTATCCTGAGAAACTCATTGCTGAAATCATGCATGAAGTACAACGTAAGAGATTAGATGGGCATTTCAAACCCTTATTAGGTGGTGGGAGAATGAATAGATCAACTACTGTTAGTAATAAAATGGGAAGTTCTCCCCTCCCTCCTCATATTAGTTTCCTTTTCACTTTTAGTTTAGATCATAGCGCCATTAGAAATGTGGTGTCTAAAAATTGGAAGTTGATCCTTGAGGACAGGACCCTAGTTAAAACTTTAGGTACTCGTCCCAAGTTTACATATAGAAGAGGGACTAACCTTAAAAATCTGGTGGAAAGATCTACGGATAGAACCACAAAGAAAGTAGTAGGAATGAGAAAATGTGGGAGGTGTCCACAATGTAGATATATGTACTTGGACAAGACAGTTGAGATCAACAATAAGGTTTATTTTTTAAAAGGGAACTACAATTGTGACTCTAAAGGAGCCATTTATGTGGCTCTCTGTGAGGACTGTCCTTCTTTTTACATAGGAAAGACAGAGAGAAAATTTAAGAAAAGAGTTTACGAGCATTTATATGCAATGGAGAGGGGAGACGTAACAAATGCACTTGCCAAACATGTTCTTGAATGTCCTGATCATAGTTTTAGATTTTGTGTAGTACAAGTAATAGAAAACAGTCTTAGGGGAGGACCCTGGCAACTGCATCTTGAAGAGCAGGAACTCTTTTGGCAGTTGAGAACGGATGCACACTTTCCACCAGGACTTAATGATGTAGCATCAATTAGATGTATACTTAAACTTAAAGCACTTTGAAGGTAAAAGAACCTAGTTGTATATAGGTAACATTACCTTTATTATTTTTTAAAAATTTTAAAGTGCTGTTAAGGTAGTCTATTATTTCTATCCAGTATTGGTTAGGCATAAAGGACAAATAGGGTTAAATATTTATTTATTTATTTAGCGAAAGAGTTTAGTATTTTTATTATTTTTTTATTATTTTTCAATAAGTATTATTTGCTTGAACTCTGTTTAAATATAAGCTTGTTGAACCATTGCTAATCTCATTGTGTAGATATTTTAGTGCGGTAGTAAATATATTTAAAATTTAAAATTTAATAATAACAGTTCTTCAAATTTTAAAGGCATTAACATTTTATCTTATTGTATGTATAGTATTTTTAACATGAATTTATAGAGACTTTTGATTTTGGATAAATTTAAGTTTGAGTAGTGGGAGGTCCTTCCATGGCTCATTCTAATAATGTAATTAAGTGTTTTTTGTATTTAAATTAAATCTTGAGCATGTTTTTTCTGTCTGATGAAGGTTGAGCAATTGGCTAAACCGAAAGCGCTTACAGTTACTGTCATTAAAGCCCGTGCGGATTTCTTCTAAGCTGTTTCCTTGCATTTTGTGTTTTTAGTCTTAGTTAGCGCCGCAGCCAAAGCATGGAGGAAATTATTTACCATCTGCTTAGCACAAGTTCTGTACAACACACACACCAGTCCACAAGTGAGCTCAGATGCTGCAGTGCTAGGGTAAAGTGAAGTATCTGCGACTGCAAACTGCTGCCGCAAATAAATTACATTAATAATACACATTAGTATTAGATACTATTAGTACATTAAAACACAGTGGCCAGAACGAACTACAGTCGGTGCGGAATTAATGAACCACTCCTCCACTCCACTGTCTGCTTAACTGGGTCCGTTAATAAAATTCTTTAGTTTCTTTCCTCACCTGAGAGCCCATTAAATTCTGTGGGTAGGTGCTGGGTGGACTGA
Source organism: Protopterus annectens (assembly GCF_019279795.1). NCBI lineage: Eukaryota > Metazoa > Chordata > Ceratodontiformes > Protopteridae > Protopterus > Protopterus annectens. The sequence continues at coordinate 1,757,772,866 of NC_056744.1, read as the reverse complement.
AATTTAAAAATTTGCACAGATATCTTCTGTTGCTGTAGATTCCCTCCAAAACAGTTGAAAACAAAACTATGAAGCTGATGTCATCAGGCACGCCCCTGGATGCTGGTGATGCGGGTGATGTCAGCCATAAATTTAAAGTTGTATCAAAAAAAAAAAATCAGGAATTAATGGGGCCACTCAGGAATTTGTGGCACCCCATTATTTTGCCCTCAAAAACGGTAAACACCGAGGAATTTGGCATGGTTGAGAGGTATGCCTTACACCATTCCCTGTCTTGAGAGCCCATCTGCTTTGGCATTGCTAACCCCACTGCAGTGCTGCACTGACATATATGCTTGCAACCCTAGGCTCCATTTTAGCAACTTGGTATTTTGCTGGGTGGCTCGATGTAACCAAATTAGGGGATTGTCGTCTGTAACTACAGTGAATTTCCTTCCATGCAGATAAGGCTGAAGTTTCTGCAGTACCCACACTATGGCTAGACATTCCTTTTCTGCAGCTGCATAGCATTCCTCAGCCTATAACTGAGAAAAAACAATGGGTGCTTTTCTCCCTATGAGGAGACATGCGTGAGTACAGCCCCCACCCCATGGTTTGAAGCACCCACCTGTACAACAAATTATTTGCTGTAGTTTGGAATGGCTAACACAGGGGGGTCTTCCCAAAGCTCCTTTAAGCTTCTGGAATGCCTACTCACATGCTGGGGTCCACACTACCTTATCTGGCTTGTTTTTCCTTATCAGGTCTGTGAGGGGAGCAGCTATGGTACCATAATCGGGGACAAACATTTTGTAGTATCCTGCTGTCTCTAAGAATGCCCTCACCTGCTTTTTGGTAATGGGGCAGGCCATGCCTGAATGCCTTCCATTTTGGCAGGTTCTGGCCTGATCTTACTACTCCCCACTCTATATCCCAGGTAGAAGACCTCTGCCATACCCACCAGACACTTACTATGCTTAATGGTCAACCCTGCCCTCTGTAGTCTGCCCAGCACCTCCCTGACATGCTGAAGGTGCTGTTGTCAGGAATGGCTGTAGATGGCAATATCATCCAGGTAAGCAAGGGGGGAATCTCCTGCTCGTGGTAGGATACACTCTACCAGCCTCTGTATAGTTGCTGGGGCATTTTTCATCCCAAAGGGCATCTTCATTAACTCACATAAGCCAAAAGGAGTCACAAAGGCTGACCTCTCTCTAGTACTGGTTACATTTTAGCTCAGTACTTTACAGCTTTACACACACTTCTGTATGAATCATATCAATATTCACAGATTACATAGAATTATTTACAAAATTCCAGATAGCTGGGTTGGCAGTATTTCCTTTTGTGACAGGATGTATGACTGAGAATATAAAGGAAATGTAAAACTGTGTTACATAAATATAAGGTAACGAGGCTGCTGTCAGAGGCAGTGTGTTATTAAGAGTGTATTTATGCAGGAAGGGACAGATATTATCAGTTTGAACATGCAGGTTGAACTGGATAGGCAAGTTGCTCTTTGCTTGCCATTAGTGTTGCAGTTTCTATGTTTCCTTGTATGACCTACTAGTTTCAGGAGGGATACCGCCTCTGCTGCAAGTTTTGCTGTCATCTGTAAAATGGTGCTGTTTTCCTTCTAACGTTCTTCAAGCTCTACTTTATACAAGTGAAAATGAACAAGATATTTTGGTGCTATAATGTTAGCACTACTTTTTTTTGAGACGTGGTTTATATCTGTGTATGACCTTTGGCAGGCCATAATTTCATACTTACGTTTGGCTTCTACCACAGAATGTTTCATCTGCAAGTATCAGACCATTTTTAAGTCTGTACTGTTCTACGTAGGACGGTGTGCTGGGAAATCATTAGCAAGCATATTCTGCACAGGTCCTTCTACGGAGACTACTATGGAATGGTGACACACGCAGAGTTTATAAGCATCCTGTCTGTGTATTTCAGATAACAGAAGTAGTTTATTATTGTCTACGTCCCAAACAGAATGGACTGTCTGCATTCTCCTGATAACACAAACAAGTTTAAATAAACATGTCTTCTGACAGACTTTCACAGGGCGGTTTTACATAATGTAATTAGTTCTCATGGTCATTCTGAGAATGTTTTATTTTTAAATAGCATTACAAGTACATACCAAGAAGCCCCATCAAAACTTGTTTTCACATTTCCTTAAAAGTGTTCCCTTACACTTAGAACATTTTTTTCTTTCAGTTTTCCTGTCCTTGTGGCCAGTGTTTCTGTATATGTTACTGATGTTAAATATCCGGTTAAGCTGTACTGTAGGTACTATTTAGTTGAATGAATATTAACATCAGCAAGAATGTTGGTAGATCAGTTTTAAATAGCAAAATATTATACCAATAACCAATGACTGGGTGTATTATATTGAAGATTTACCCATGGTTGGTATGGTATAATCATGTGGGAGAAGCCCGAGTGATTAAACAAAGGCGACCGTGGATAGGTCTTCAATATATATCACAACCAGGAGTTGGTTATTGCTATTATACAATAACATTATTTAAGAAAATAATACTTACTTTTCTTAAATAATGTCTTTGTATAGGGTCCCATTTACATTGTCGAGGAGTCTATTAAGCGAACGCCCTTTGATCGACACGTAAATGTCGAACTACGAAAAGTTCGAACGGCCAAGTAAGCAAATTTTTTCCCGGGGAAAAAAAATCACTTGGTCGTTATCGGGAATTTGCCCTTTTCTCCACTGTAGTGAGATCTCAGAGTTGGTATATTTAGTTAGGGGGTTGTGTGGGGCACAGTCCCCCACACTGGGGGTGTGGGGGACAAAACCCCCCACTTTTACTTGGCCGTTCAAAGTTTTTATAGTTCGACATTTATGTGTCGATCAAAGGGCGTTCGCTTAACAGACCCATTACTTGGTTGTCTCTGTCTCTCTACTTACCATAAAACACTGTTCAAACCTCTCAATTTGCATACTGATTTCTTTTTTTACATTAACAATGATCACAAATATTTGGATTTCATTTAAAATTGTTTTCCAAATTTACCTCAAAAACACTAAAAGACATTTGCTAAACAAAACAATTTTGTTTGTGTCTTTCGGCTTTTCCCTGTTAGGGGACGCCACAGTGGAACTCCGGTCTGCTAATGATTGGCAGTGGATTTTTACATGCCGAGTTGCCAGCCCTGATGCACAGCCTTCAATGAAGGTACACCCATTCACGCATGTCCCCACACAGAAGACGCTCTAGCTGAGAATCAAACCGGACAGCGTCTTACTGTGAGGCGACAATGCTACCGCAGCACCACCACTGCAGTGTTGCTAAAGAAAACAGTCTCACATTGAAAACAGACTTATCATGAGCAACAGCAAACTTTTCTTCCTTTGAAAGTCATATTTATTGAAAATGTGTCTGGCAACCCATTTATCTACAAGAGACATGCTGAGATTCATAGTGAGCAACATATAGTGACGCATTAATTAACAGCTATGTGAAGGGTGCAAGAATTCAAAAGACAAATGTACAATGCATTTGTGAACAACTTAGCTCAGCCTGCTGCATTCAAGTGTCCCTCTTCAGGGGCAGTCCAGGAACACCACCATTTCAGTAGACAAATGAAGACAGAGAAAATCAAACCCTGCACTACACAAGTTGTGCATAACGTTACTCATCTGTTCTAAGTTCTTGACAACCTGTTGTGGGCAAAATGCACTGCATTTCACACCAGTGTGCCTGCAGAAAAACAAGCTAAATTAAAAATGCATCCATAGTTAAAATATAAACATTAACCCCATAGACTTCATGATGTCCTGTTTATTTACAGCCAAATAATAAACACACTGTAAACCAAACAAGGAAACCAAGGATCATACTGATCACACTAGGGCAGCGGCGGTTAATCAGGTCTAAACTATTCGGGCTACCTAAAGTCCACTCTTCAAATTTTCCCTTAAAACTACCTTCCCCGAACTATACTACTGATCAAATCAGCGTATCCTATAACTAAAAAGATTATCTCTACTTGACTCCAAGTAGACTATTCTCTATCTGTAAAGCCCAGCACTTGCTCCTACAGTACTTATCACCTTGATACAGCACTCTTGTTATAGATAGTACCCCAAAAAGGCAAACCCCATTTCTCGGTCACCCACATCCCCCGGAACCTTTTTTTAAGTTTTTTTGTCTATTCCTTCTAGCATGTCGAGGGATCAGTTGCTAATGTCCTCTCCTGCTCAGCTGGTGAACCTGGGAATATTGAGGCAATGTTACAATTGCCTCATGTACACAGACAACCCTCTCCTCCTCCCACAAAACACAAATACATGCGAGAGATGCAACTATACGGCCAAACTGGAGGCTGAGCTCTCTCAACATAGGACTGGCAAGACCAGACAGGAGGAGAAGGTAACCACACACACTATAGACCCAGTCTCACATAGTACCATCACAACCTCAAATCATACACATAAACACACAAAGACATACTCGGAGGCTCTGATCAAAAATCTACCAAAACAGCAGAGGCCACCAAAGCAGACACCCAAACAACTACCACCTCAGAACACAACACCTGCAACACATAGACCACACAGTCAGTGTGTCAAGCAGTCACAGCCCTTAAGGCCAAACACAATGCCAGACACACTAGTCATTGGTGACTCCATAGTCAGACACACTGACGTCCCGCTCACCAGACTGAGTAAGGAGAAGGTCACAGTAAGCTGCCTGTCGGGCGCTAGAATCCACCACATAACACAAGCACTCAGGTCTCTCAGCAGCAGGTACAAGTACGACTCAATCATTGTCCACGCTGGTGTAAACGACCTAAGACGTACCTCCTTGGACTACATGAAAAGAGACATTGAGGAGCTCTCTGATTATGTAGCCCAAGCAGGTATGACCCTGACCTTGAGCAGTATCCTACCTTCACCAAGAATGATGCCACAATACAGAGATAAGATGATCAGCTTTAACAATTGGCTTAAACTCTGGTGTCATTCAAAGGGGATCCAATGTCTGTCTGCCTGGGATGACATGCTGGACAAGCCACGCTGCTTTGCAAGGGACGGCTTGCACCTGTCACCCCTGGGATTCTGGATTTTGGCAAAGGCTCTTGCCACCCCCATAGTGCCTTTTTTAGGCAAGGCTCAAATTCTAAACCTACCACCCTAGAACACAATAAAGAAAAAAAACTAAGGGTAATGCTGCTCAATGCCAGAAGTCTCAACCTCAAGATGCACGCACTCGAGGCCCTTCTCAGTATGGAGAACATCGATGTCTGTGCTGTGACAGAAACCTGGTTCAAGGCTCCTGAGAGCACCCCAGCACTATCAGGTTTTACCTCATATCATGCGTTCCGGCCCCAAAATCCGGACAATACCAAGAAAGGAGGGGGGGTATCCATATTCATCAAGGACACCCACACCTCAAGATTGGTGGCAACGCACGATGCATCAGAGACCATCCAGGTGCAATTAACCATAGGCAAGACTGCTCTGCAATTTGTAGCATGTTACAGGCCACCCTCGCAAACTCAGGAACCTCACATGGCTTTCCTGAAAACACTGGAGGGGATAAATGTATCTCCAAACACCATCATACTAGGTGACTTCAATTACCCTAATATAGACTGGGAACACTACTCAAGCCCAAACACTCTAGCCCAAAAGTTCCTGGAATTCATAAACTCAAATGCCATGGAACAACTAGTCACCATCCCCACAAGAGGAGAAAACATACTTGATCTCATCATCACGAACATGGGAGAACAATGTTCAACACCGGAAGTATACCCCTCACTGGTGAGATCAGATCACAAACTAATCTCGCTGGAGGTCCTCATCCCGCCCCCACCTGAAATAAAAAAGACCACAGTAAAGAACTTCTCGAAAGCCGACTTCACACTTCTAAAGACTAGTGTGGTCTCCTTTAAGGCCCCCAAGCCGGCGGTAAACTTTACTCAAGCCGCTGAATCACTTACAAATGCCTTCTACCAGCACCTGCAGGGCTGGATGGATCAGGCAATCCCAAGCAAAACAAAGACTCTTTGTACCAAAGGCAAGCGTCCAGTCTGGTGGACCCCAGCCATAAACAAACTCTACAACAAACGGAGGAAGCTACTACAAGATAGAGCAAAATCCTTAAAAGGTAAGACACCGCTGATCACTATAAGTAAAAAGCTAAGAGCTCTCATAAAATCATCCAAAGCTAATTTTGAGAGAAAAATAGCTAAGGACTCAAAAGACAATCATAAGGCATTCTTTAGCTATGTTAGAAACCTGGGAGGAAACTCCCAGATATGCTCAGAATTAGTTCAAAATGATGTGAAGATTACTGATCCTACAGACATTGCCAACATACTGGCTGACAGGTTCAGTGCAAACTTCTCCCCCCCCCCAAAAGGAGAGATATCTATACCAAATGATTGTAGCCCCCCAAACATCTCTAACGCCCAGGTGAGAACTGCTCTCTCCAAGGCAAAAAACACAGCATCCATGGGACCTGTGTGCTCCACGAACTCAACGAGGAATTAAACCCGCAGTTAGGACAGCTGTTTAATCTTAGTCTCACCTCCGGATACGTACCCAGGGAGTGGCGCACAGTGACTATGGACCCACTTCACAAAGGCGGTGCCTCCACCGACCCTGGAAATTACCGTCCCATTAGCTTGACAAGCCTTATCTGCAAAGCCATGGAGAGGATCATAATGGATCTCATAAATAAAGACATAGGGAATTTGCAGACTTTGGATCCAACCCAGTTTGGCTTTGTCAAAGGCAGATCATGCCTTTTAAACTTGGTTGACTTTTTCGAAACAGTCACTAAGGCCATTGATGAGGGAAAGGCAGTCCATACAGCCTACCTCGACCTGGCGAAGGCCTTCGATACAATACCCCACTCGGGTATCATTGAAAAACTCATCAGCTTAAATGTAAACCCATACATCACAAGATGGGTTGCAAACTGGCTGAATGACAGAACCCACAGGGTCAGAGTTACTGGCGCCATGTCAGACTCAAAGCCTGTCACAAGTGGTGTCCCACAAGGCTCAGTCCTGGGCCCACTCTTGTTTGGCATCTACTTTTCTGAAGTACAAGCAAACACAGGAGGGTTATGGCTGACAAAGTTTGCAGATGACTGCAAACTGGGCGCCGTAGTCGAAAACACATCTGACACAGATATCCTCCAGAAGGGTCTCACAGAAGCAGATAACTGGTGCCAGAGCCATGGCCTAAAGTTAAATGCCAAGAAATGCATAGTCATACCCTTCGGGAAAAGCAAGGTTACCCCTAGTTACCATATAGGTGGCAATCCACTGAGCACAGAAGAAGTTATCAGGGACCTGGGGACCCAGGTTGACAGTAGCCTTTCATTCGACACTCATATTGCTAAAGTAGTTAGGAAGACCTTCTACATTGCCCACCTTATCATGAAGGGATTCACATCTAGATCAAGGGAGGTCATAGTCTCCCTATACTCATCACTCATCAGACCAATGATCGAGTACAATGCCCCATTCGGAATGTATCTGACCCGACACTTGCAGCAGCTGGAAAGGCCACAAAAGTTCCTCACCAAAAGGATAAAGGGTCTCAAAAATCTGTCTTATGCTGCCCGACTGAAAGAACTCCAGCTCTATTCAGTTGCTTACCGCTTGCTCAGAGGTGACCTGTGCCTGACATACAAGGCCATGTCAAACCCAGATTTGATGAACATGCTCCACCTCAAAAAATCTAGATCCCTCAGAGCCACAAGGGCGGGAGACTTAAACCTCGACACGGTTATTAATAGGACGTGCTGGAGGGATAGATTCATCACCCAAAGACTCCCTATGCTGTGGAACAAAATCCCGGTATATGTAAGGTAGAGCACCTCGCTGGCCTTGTTCAAGAGGAATCTTGACCAATGGATGGGAGATCGCAGATATACCCCAGGGATTACCTCAGTGTCACTGCTCGACAGAGGCACAGCAAAATAATGGGCATAGTTTCTCCAAACTAAAGGGGTGGCGTAAGCCACAAAACTATGGGCTAGGCTTGTAAATGCCCTCGGGCAGATAGCCTAGTATGAACCTATGAACCTATGAACCTATAAGAACATGGCTCATACAGTAACTCTCATGTTTACTACTGTACACCAAACAAGGAAACCAAAGATCATACTGAAAAAAACATGGCTCATATGGTATTGCTCCTGTTTACTACTGTAAACCAAACAAGGAAACCAAGGATCATACTGAAGGAACATGGCTCATACAGTAATGCTCCTGTTTACTACAAACAATTTCCTCCTTTACACCATAACTTAGGTTCATAGGTTCATAGATTAGTACTAAGCTAACTGCCCTTGCAAGTCATTTTAAGCCTAGTCAATTTTCCCTTGTGAGACTGAAACCCTGCACCTTTTGTTTGTAAGGCAAACACCTTAACCATTAGGCCACCCTCCCAAACAAAAAAATAATCAGCCCTGCTAAGTCTCGAACACAGGACCCTGTGCACTGCAGTCAAACCAGCTACCATTACACCACATAACTTGTATTGATTACAGGAGCCAAGTACTTGTACATGCACCCCATACACACAGACACACAGACACACAACAAATAACAGCCACGTGTACGATTATGAACCTGGTATTGGCTACTTAGTTAATTTCAGTTAGCACTTTAAAGACCAGAGTGAAAAGTTCTGTCCATTCTGACTTTGGTATGTAGTGCATTTTGCTAGTACCGATGAACAAGCTTCTGTTAAACCTGAATACCAAAAGACAATAGAACTGTAACCAGGTTTATTAGAAAATGTTAGTTCAGCTGTTATACTATACACACTACATTGGAACAAGACTTGTTAGGGTGTCAGAGACCAGCTTAGTTTTTCTTTAATGATATAAGCTTTAAGTGACTTAGGAATGAACTTCCAAGCAGCTTTTTTACAATGGCAAGACTCTTTAAGTTCACTATTTACCTCCATGCTCTCCTTACATATATCCAGACAACAGATGCAAAGATGCATATTTTTGGGGATTGTTGTAGAACAGTACCTCCCCAGTCGGTTTGCACACAAATGGGAGTCTGTTGTGTGATTGACAGGCCAAATGGCTGTGATGACATATACAAATGAAGCATGATTGACTGCCATGCAGATTTGATAGTGACATCACGCATACATTGTGCAGAATGGGAAATTTACCCTTTTCCTCAACATAGTTTGATCGAGGAGTCGGTATATTTAATTTGCAGGGGGGCGGGGAGGGCTTACCCCCTGCAAAAACATAAAAAAAATACTCCTTGGAATTATAGTGCTGTTTCTTTAGCAGTAGGTAATTGTACCCCCTTGAGCTAATGTGCAGAATGCCCGATGAATATTCATACGGCCGTTAAAGACATCTACATTAATATTCATTCCTTATTCAAACATGTCCCAGGGTGTTGGGTGGTGGACAGCATTTAGACAGGACTTACTGCGCACCCCTGGGAGGAAGTATTCATCTATTTTTGTATGCCTATACATTATATTCACAACTGCCCATGAGCAGTTATACAGTGAATCACCTTTCTAGATAAAATGCATGTACAACCTGAGACAACAAGTTCAGCCGGCGGATGGAAGCATGTACGACCTGAGACAGCAAGTTCAGTGCCGGAGCATGGAAGAAGAAGAAGCTCCCTCTTCCCCTAAAATCTTAGCATTTACACAGCAAACAAGTATGCAATGAAAAAAGTATTAAAATCAATAAATAATTACACAAACAGATAAGCACATACATAAAGGAATGTAAAGTGAGTCACTTTAGCAGTCACTTACTCAGACCAAATAGAAAATTTAAAAAGCTGTGCTTATGCAAGATCCCTACTTACATTTTTATTCACCCCCATGGTCCAAAAGCATGCAAAATCTGATATGGTAGGTACACAAATAGTAAGTCAAACATGACAAAAGCCTATGGTCCCCCTGGAAATGTCTGAATAGCCTCTAGGTCTTTGCAAAGAAAACAAGTATAACATGAAAAAAGTGAAATGAAACACAACAGCACTTATTAATGTCCACTTGCAATCATGTGCCCGCATGTGCACACACAGACGCGCACACACACACACACACACACACACACACACACACACACACACACACACACACACACACACACGCGCACACATCCCATCCTTTTTCTACATAAGTAGAAGAATCTGCACTGCTGTGTTGACCCTCGTGTGCTTTGAAAGTGAAGAATCCATCTCCCATATCCATAGTTGCATTACTCCAATCTCCCAAGCTTTGAAACTAGGTCACCTTGTGCTGGGTCCTACCCTGCCCACTGTGCAGATGCATACATTTACACATCCACCTCTGTGAATGCATGTTTCCTTCACCTGTGTAGCCCTGTGCAAGTGCATATGTTGACACATCTGCCTCTGTGAATGTGTGTTTCCGTCACCTGACCAGCCCTGTGCAGGTGCATACTTTGACACATCCAGCTATGTGAATGTGTGCCTGTCTCCACGTAATCAGCTCTTTGCAGGTATATACTACTCTGTGAATGTGTGTTTCCGTCACCTGACCAGCCCTGTGCAGGTGCATACTTCGACACATCCAGCTATGTGAATGTGTGCCTGTCTCCACGTAATCAGCTCTTTACAGGTACACACTACTCTGTCAGTGTATGTTTCCTTCATCTGACTAGCCCTTTTCAGATGCAAACAATTGACCCATCCACCTTTATGAATGTGTTTTCTTTACCTGACCAACCCTTTGCATATATACACTGTGACACATCCACCTCTGCGAATGTGTGTTTCCTTCATCTGACCAGCCCTGTGCAGGTGTACATATTCACACATCCACTTTTGTGAATGTGTACCTGCCTCCTTCATGTGATCAGCCCTTGCAGGTATATACTTTGATACATTCACCTCAGTGAATGTGTGCTTCCAACACCTAACCAGCCTTTTGTGTATATGGCAGCTTACTGCTATGAGTTCTCTCAGGTTCCACAATGGCTGCACTTGAGAGCTCCTGAGCAGAAGGATCCATCCGAAGCATATCCCACACTCCCATTTACCTATCTTCTGCCTGTACTACCCTTTCAAGACCATCAATTTAAAATATTTCCCTCTGCTTATTCTCACACAAGCCTGTCAGAAAAAGGGAAGGTATTCAGTCATTTAGTTATTTAATCATCTTTCACCAGGTGAGGGACGCTGAACCATGGAGACATTTTTTAGTACTGACCGGGGAAGGTAATACAAAAGCAAAGCAAGTGTATAGCAAGCAAGAATGCCAGTGTCTGACAGTGAAGTAGTAGAGACTTAAAAATACATTTTAAACAGTGTCCTACTGTTCATTTACTCCTGATATGTAAAATACACACATACACACACACACACACACACACACACACACACACACACACACACACACACACACACACACACACACTCACACACACACACACACACACACACACACACACACACACACACACACACACACACACACACACACACACACACACACACACACACACACACACACACACACACACACACACACACACACACACACACACACACACACTCACACACACACACACACACACACACACACACACACTCACACACACACACACACACACACACACACACACACACACACACACACACACACACACATGCACATATACACACACATGCACACATACATACACACACACATGCACATACACATACTCACATACACATACACTCAAACACGCACACGCAGACATACATACACAGACACACACACATGCACACACACACACACACACACACACACACACACACACACACACACATGTGCACACACAAGCATGTACACATATGCACGTATACGCATACATGTACACATACATACACACACACACACACACACACACACACACACACACACACACACACACACACACACACACACACACATACACATGCACATACACATACATACACTCAAACACGCACATGCAGACATATACACACACACACACACACACACACACACACACACACACACACACACACACACACACACACACACACACACACACACACACACACACACACACACACACACACACACACACACACACACACACACACTCATGTGTATTCATTGACTTACCCAGACCAAGGTCTGGCTATTCTAAACATGGACTGTGAAAATTTTATTGCAGTAAAATCTAGAGCATAGTAACTATCTGCTCAAAATGGGTTAGGAATGTTCAGGGGTAGTAACACTGTACCATACATGCAGCAGACAGTAACTGCTTGTCGAATGTGTGGGAAGACTCTTCAGGATAGGAATAACTTCCTGTTAGACCTGGGGCAGAACTAGTCAGGATAGGAATAAGTCCCTACCATAAATGGGGCAAAGGCATTGGGATAGGTATGGCTACTTACCATACATGGGGTAGGTCTATTAGGATAGGAGTAATTGTCTGTCATACACTGATCAGGATTGTTTATGAGGAGAGTAACTGTATTGCCAGATATGGACTGTGCCTGAAGCAATTGGAATTCCAGCCTACAAGGAACAGATCCATCATGAGCTTGTTACTCGGACATGGGTGTGGAGCGGGGATTTCAGAACTGCAGGTGATGAATGTTTGGGAAATGGTAAGTACCATATCATGTGTTTTTTAATAAATGTTTTTCATCCCAGTCATCCAGCTAATAGTGCTGGAATTCAGATGAGTCAGTTTTGTCCTGGTGACATGGTGCATAAGAACAGAACCTAAACAAACAAGAGATGGAGAAATTTAGGTCAACAAACAATGTTACAGGATATCGTCTGTTATCACAGAGGCACCACGTTTGGATGAAATGACTCATTAAATTTAAGTATTGGGAAAAGAAGATGGAATTCAGGATGCATAAAAAGAAAGTAAATATCAGTTGAGGCAGAAAAAAATGAACTAAAGTACTCCAAAGCAATGACTCAGTGTTGAAAAGAAATAGGAAGGAATGCTGGACTGAGATATAAAATGTTCATGCTTTATGAAAAAACAAAGGAAGAACATGAGGTTGTTACTAAGTTTAAGGGGCAGGGTTAAGGCAGAGGATGGAAACAGAAGGTGGAAATGCTGTATGGACACTTCTGCTTGAGTTTCGCAAAAGTGTGTGTGTGTCTGTGTGTGTGTTGGGGACAGAGTGAATGCTGGAGGCTGTGAATGAACTTTTAACATTGAAGACAAAGAAGACTGGGAATCCAGATGAGATTCACCCCAGAGTTGTGAGAAAACTAAGAGAAGAATCATTTAGTATGTAGAGGCTAGGGGTATGCAGGATCCCACAACATGCAGTCACTGCTGGAAAATTATGCTATAATTCAGAATTTGTAAGTTGTGTTGTTGCTGTTGCTTCTCTAAAATTTAGCAATACATTTGGCACAAAACCATACAAAATATTTATACTGGATTTAAGCAGCTTCCAACTAAGTGGCATGCTGATAGTCTCAAAAAATAGCTGGCTCTGTTTCAGTTCAGTGTTTAATAGTGAATAGAGTTTTAGAATGCATAAAATGGGTCTTACTAGCAAAATCCCAGAGGGGTCAGATTTGGGATCTTTCCCCTTTAGCATCTATGCTGGTGATACTACAGATAGTTTACGGAGGAAGAGATACCTACTTGTGAATAATACTGGTGTTTAATGCAAAGGAAATACACAGTCAGCAGAAGACTTGATGAAATGGGAGTTTCTTTCCTTGGAAACTACTCTTCAAGAAAGATCAGTAGCCTGAATCAAACCCTGAGCCAGTTCCAGCAAACTACTCCTATCCAAAGAAATTTGAGGAGGAATAGATAAATGCTTGTTTTTCTGTTTCTTTCAGACAGGAAAAATAGGGATAACCATGTTACTAAAGGCAGCTGCTGCATTTCCAGCGATGGGCACAGCATTCTGACACAACAGGAGAACCTTCCCTGTTGCTTCTTCCATGACTGAAAAGAGTGGCTCTCTATTGCGCCCAATGGGACCCCAGCAGCTGCATAGGATGTGGCTAAATTCCAGTTCATAGTGGCTGTAGGTGCTACACCAGATGGATCTGGGGTACAAAGATGAGTGGTCTGCGGTACAACAAATGGTAACAGCACTCAACCACCTGCACCTGAAGCAAATTCCTAGCCTACTGTGGTGACAAAGGCTGTTTGCTTAAGTTTTTCTTTTTGTGGTTGGAAGAAGGATCGACTGTGGGACTAGCTATCTGTTCCACATCTATATTATATCATCAAATGCTTAAAAAAGCGAACGCTGATTGATCGACCTAATTTAAGCGAAAGCTTACAATCTCGAACTGCCAGATCCGCGATTTTTTTCCCAGGGAAAAAAATCGCTGATCCTAAACACATACACACAACACAAGCACACCAAACAAACAGAAATCCACACACATACACCTAAAATCTGATACCTAACCCTACACTAAACTATGCACACACCACTAACTACCCACTTACCTTAACCCAAACCCTAACCCTAAGGTCCGTCACTATCGCACACTCACCTCACTCGCTCCCTAACCCTAACTCACTTAAATATGCCCTAACCCTCATGTCCACTCAATCGCACACACCTAACCCGAGCCCTAACCCTAACTCACCTAAATCACCCTAACACTCACATCCACACAATCGCATACTTACCTGAATCCGACCGTTGACTTTCCACCATAACACTGAAAATACCGAAGCAACAGAAACAGACAACCAAATTCTTTCCCTAGGAAAAAATTTGAGTTTCTGCTGCTTCGATATTTTGCAGTTTCACGAAAATAAGTTCGATCAATCAGCGTTCGCTTTTTTAAGCATTTGAGGATATAATATAGACCCTCTATTCCATGGTCGAGTCAGAAATTGTGCTTCTGTCCTGGGGAAAACAAGCAATAAATGCCAGTCCACACACGTTGCTCTTTTTTAACAGAAAAAAAACAAAGTAAAAACCACTTTCAAATACTATGGGAACCCCAAAATGGAAAGTATTTTATCACTTCATAAACGCTACTTTTAAGCTTGCAAAAATAAAGAATGCTCCATTTAACAGTATGTTGCAGTCTCAAAACAATCCATTAAAGCACAACACTCCTAGCTTTAAAATAACTTTCCTGAAGAGGCAAGTAATAAAACTTCAGTAAAAAGAAAATATAAAAATGGAAGTCCCCTCTAAAGAAAATGTATCTTCCCAGCAAAGGAAGACTTGTCTTTCAGTCAGCTAAGCTCAACCTGCTGGAAAGTTTGTATTTGTGCAAGATACCCTTATGCTTTGGAAGCTGACTGGTTATATGACGTCCCTCCTCTGGGCAGTAATCAAGGAGTCTCAGTTTCAGATGCAGCTCTCTGCACCAAGCACAATCTCCCTTAAGAGCACACAGAGAACACACTCCTGTCCTGGGGCTGGGTTTCCCTGTCTCTCAACAGGCTCCAAATAAGAATCTACACTGACCGTAGCTCTAGAGTTGAGTCCTTAGCCGGGTGTTCCAAGCCAAGTCCTCTACCACTCTCTCTGTGAAACCAATGCTCTACACAAACACACACTCTTTGAGATTTGATTTACACACACACACACACACACACACACACACACACACACACACACACACACACACACACACACACACACACACACACACACACACACACACATCCCAGGGAAAGGCTGGCAAAGATTTACCAGCTATGTTCTCTCTGCTCAGACTATAAGGTAGATACTGCCACTGGAACACTCCAAAGCCATCTGCTCTAAGGCTTTTGCAAGGGTACCCAATTATACTGAGTAAAATTAATACTAATACAAATGGTAGTGTCTGACCAATGCAGCAAGGCTTTCAGGAGAGGCCACAGTGTAACCAAATAAACATAAGTACTCTCAAAGGTTGAAATATTCTCTAAAAGACCAGCCACAATGAAACATTTAAATATATTTAATAATAAAAGGACATAAAAATGTTAAATATCAGTTTACAATAGCACCAGAGGTTCAGTCACAGGAAACATTAAAAATAACACTTATGGAAAGGTTCACACAGATACAGAAAAACAATACTTAACTAATCTAATAGAGCAAGGAAAGATACAGTGGGTGAGTGGTCCTTCTTTGTCAGGATTCACAAACAAACTGCTGAGAGCTAAGTGACATCTCTCACATTATTAATCTAAATATCATTTCAGTGTTGGTTATCGGATGACATCATAGTTGGTCACCTGACTCTGGTTCCCACACTACCCCGTTTACTTGACACTTGACCAGGATCCTACACATATATGTCATAATACACACACATAGAGCTTTGCTAAAACGTGTTACAGTATCTGGAAGCTG